>NC_142930.1:70360479-70370479 GCF_046866305.1 Octopus bimaculoides
CACCTTGGAGCCTCCAACAGGACTTGGCACCATCCCACAGTTCCAAACAGACACAACACTGGATTCGGAAAAACATCCTGTCATTCATAGGCAAGGATGTATGGTCCTCAAGAACCTTGATCTCAACCTGTTGGATTTTTCTGTTTGGTTCATTTTGGAGATGAGGATCTCAAGTACTTCTCATGCTTGCTTGACACTATGAAGGCAAGACTGCATCAGGAATGAGCTTTGATTCTGCAAGAACAGCTGCCTGCTACATGTGAAGCATTCACGCCTAGACTTAAGGCTGTAATTTGAAACAGATGATGTAGTGATGATGGTGGAGGATATCGACTCCTTACTTGTTTTTCTAAAATGCACTGTAAATGTTCAATAATATTGAGATCTGGGGACTGTGGTGGCCAGATAAGATGTTCAACTTCACTAGAATGTTCCTCACGCCATTCAGTAACACCATCATCACTACATTTCACTAATTTGAAACATCGAATAAATGTGGTAGTGTCATAATTGCGTTTCCTTTACCATTGAATTGCAATGCTTGGACTTGAAATCTAGCAATATTTTGCTTTGGCAAAATTGAAAAAAACTGGCTGCCTTGATTTTGGGACACCCTGTATATATATATACAGGGGTTGGACAAAATAATGGAAACACCTAATTTTGAAATATCTATAAAACCGTCAAAAGCTTGTTTATTTTTATGTTTTTTGATTTATTATTAGTGTTGCTTAATATGTTTTGTTAAAATTGCTGTTTCTTTTCAGACATCATCAGAAAAAGGTAAGTAAAATTCATTAAAATGACAGATCTATCGGACTTTCAAAGAGGTCAAATTGTTGGTGCTTGTATGGCAGGCACTAGCATAACAAAAACAACCATTGCAGAGCATTTAGAATGGAGTAAAAACATACAGAATTGGTCCCTAGAGCAGTGGAAGAATGTTATTTTCTTGGACGAGTCATCTTTTACCTTATTTCTAACCACTGGCTGAGTATACGTGTGGAGACAGCCAAAAGACGTATTTGACCCAGACTGCCTTCTTCCAACTGTTAAACATGGAGGAGGATCTATGATGATTTGGGGGGCTATATATTGAAAATCCGCCAGCCCAATGGTTTCCCTTCATGATAGAATTAATAGTCAAAACTATTTAAGCATTTTATCTGATCAAATTCATCCTTTGGTTGCGAAACTGTTTCTGGGGGAAATGCCATCTTTCAGGATGATAATGCACCAATTCACACAGCTAAATTTGTTACTGAATGGCACGAGGAACATTCAGTGAAGTTGAACATCTTATCTGGCCACCACAGTCCCCAGATCTCAATATTATTGAACATTTATGGTGCATTTTAGAAAAACAAGTAAGGAGTCAATATCCTCCACCATCATCACTACAAGAACTGGAGACTGTTTTAGCTGAAGAATGGACAAAAATTCCTTTGGAAACAATTCAAACTTTGTATGAGTCTATACCTCATAGAATTCAAGCAATCCCACCCCATATTAAAATAAATTTGTTTGAAATTTTAAGGTGTTTCCATTATTTTGTCCAACCCCTATATATATATATCATCATCATCGTTTAACGTCCGCTTTCCATGCTAGCATGGGTTGGACGATTTGACTGAGGACTGGTGCAACCGGATGGCTACACCAGGCTCCAATCTAATTTGGCAGAGTTTCTACAGCTGGATGCCCTTCCTAACGCCAACAACTCAGAGAGTATGGTGGGTGCTTTTACGTGTCACCCGCACGAAAACGGCCACGCTCGAAATGGTGTCTTTTATGTGCCACCCGCACAAGAGCCAGTCCAGGGGCACTGGCAACGATCTCGCTCGAAAACCCTACAAGGCCAGTCAGGCGGTACTGGCAACGGTCATGCTCAGGATGGTACATCTTATGTGCCACCCGCAGAAGAGCCAGTCCAGGGGCACTGGCAACGATCTCACTTGGCTTGCCGGGTCTTCTCACGCACAGCACATTTCCAAAGGTCTCGGTCAGTAGTCATCGCCTCGGTGAGGCCCAATGTTCGAAGGTCTTGCCTCACCACCTCAGCCCAGGTCTTCCTGGGCCTACCTCTTCCACGGGTTCCCTCAACTGTTAGGGAGTGGCACTTTTTCACGCAGCTATCCTCATTCATTCTCACCACATGTCCAAACCAGCGCAATCGTCTCTCTTGCACACCACTACTGATGCTTCTTATGTTCAGCTTTTCTCTCAAGATACTTACACTCTGACGGGTATGCACATTTACATTACACATCCAGCGGAGCATACTGGCTTCATTCCTTGCGAGCTTACGCATGTCCTCAGCAGTCACAGCCCATGTTTCACTGCCATGTAGCATGGCTGTTCGTACACATGCATCATACAGTCTGCCTTTTACTCTGAGTGAGAGTCCCTTTGTCGCCAGCAGAGGTAAGAGCTCTCTAAACTTGGCCCAGGCTATTCTTATTCTAGCAGTTACACTTTCAGCGCACCCACCCCCACTACTAACTTGGTCACCCAGATAGCGGAAGCTATCAACTACCTCTAGTTTTTCTCCCTGGAATGAGATAGAAGCTGTTTCCTGTTTGTTTACAGTGTTTATTGCACCTGAACATCTGCCACATACAAAAACTAACTTTGTAGTTAATCTGCCTTATATATATATATATATATATATATATATATATATATATATATATATATATATATTGATAGAAAAGGTAAAACAACAAAAAAAAGAAAAAGACCTCAATATTATGTAAATAGGGGAATTTATCTGTAAATAATATGTGACAATTATTCGGTAGCCATGAGTTTATCATGGAGTTTTATCATGGCTATC
This sequence comes from Octopus bimaculoides, assembly GCF_046866305.1. NCBI lineage: Eukaryota > Metazoa > Mollusca > Cephalopoda > Octopoda > Octopodidae > Octopus > Octopus bimaculoides. The sequence continues at coordinate 70,363,316 of NC_142930.1, forward strand.
AAATAATTGTCACACACACACACACACACACACACACATATATATATAATTGTTAAAGAGGACAAGAAACATTAAGGCAAAACAAACATCTCAAGTCATATAATATATATGACTTGAGATGTTTGTCTTGCCTTAATGTTTGTTGTCCTCTTTAACAATTATATATCTGCTATATTGGAAATCTACAATGGCACCATAACTACCATCTCGGCTATAACCCTGGAGCCCTAGTAATCCATTACAGCACTTACCTACCATACTTAGTCATTTAGACCACCTGTGAACTAAACCCCCATATTTTGTATATATATATATATATATATATATATATATATATATATATATATATGTATATATATACAGACATACAGACATATAAATTAATAAAATTAATATGAACAGTAGTTTGCAATGTTTCACTAAAAAGGAGAATTACAAAGTCACTAAATGTGACTAGGGTGTTAGAAAACACCTACATTGCTAGAAATAAGAGCTAAACTGCTCTAATGTTGTAGTTAATGCTCATGAATGAAAACATATACACTGACAGGGACCATAATCATCCGAAAAGTGCCGACTGAGAATTCCTAATAATGACATTTCAAAGACAGCTTGGCTTTAACTCTTTCTGGACTCACTTCACCATTAATATTTATGGTTTTTGTCATCCAAATAATTGGATGATTTAGCGATTTGCTAACGTGTATATCTTGAATTAATATAAACAGCAGTTTGCAATGTTTCACCAAAAAGGAGAGTTACAAATATCACTAAATGTGACTAGGGTGTTAGAAAACACCTACATTGCTAGAAATAAGAGTTAAAATGCTCTGATGCTGTAGTTAATGCACATGTATGAAAACATATACACTAACAGGCACCATAATTGTCAGAAAAGTGCTGGTCAAGAATTCTTAATACTGACATATCAGTTTCAGCAATTTCCGTCACCTCATCAGTAAAGCCAGCTCAACTTCAGCTCTTTCCGAACTCGAGCTGGTTTAACTGATGAGGTGACGGAAATTGCTGAGACTGATATGTCAGTATTAAGAATTTTTGACTGCCACATTTCGGACGATTATGGTCCCTGTTAGTGTATGTTTTCATTCATGTGTGTTAACTACAACATTAGAGTGTTTTAGTTCATTTTTCTAGCAATGTAAGTGTTTTCTAACACCCTAGTCACATTTAGTGATATATATATAATCGCTGACCAAGACATTCAATTTTTTTTCTCCGTGTTTTTCTCCTTGTTTTCTCTGTATTCTTTCTGTTGAAGAGCGTAGCTTGAAAGGTTAAAGACTTTCTGTATTCCCGAGCGTTAAACTTATACATCCTTTTGTTGTCTACACCACCTGTCCTCGTCTGTTGTTGTTTTTTTTCGTAAATTCTTCCATATATATATATATATATATATACATACATTTTGATATATATATATATGTATACATATACATAGCTATGTGTTTGCATTTTTGTGTCTGTGTTTGTTCCCTTCCTCTACTTGGCAACCTGTGTTGGTGTGTTTACATCACTGTAACTTAGTTATGTTTGCCAAAAGGACTGAGAGACTACGTATCAGGTGTTAAAAAAATGTACTGGGTTTGATTCATTCAACTTAAATTCCCTAAGGTGGTGCCATAGCATGGTTGCACTCTAATTAGTGAAAGAAGTAAAAAGAATAAAGCAAAGATACATACATATATACATGCACACACACACACAATTACATACATACATATATAGCAAGTGTCTTCTACTATAGCCTTGGGCCAACCAAAGCTTTGTGAGTGGATTTGGGAGATTTAAACTGAAAGAAGTCCATTGTGTGTGTGTATATATATATATATATATATATATATATATATATATATATATATATATATATATATATATACATTCAAAACGCCAGTGTTAGAATGGGGGCAGCTGATGAAGGAGATGCTCTCTATGTGGCCTGTGTGTTTTCTGTACTCGTTTATCATTTTGTCTACGCTTTGTTTGCAACGTCCTGTACCCAGATATGCATCTATATATACAGGTAGCTGTAAGTATGCACATACATGTACGTATATATGCATATACTCATTTATTATTTGTATTATATATATATATAATACAAATATATATATATATATATATATATATATATTTATATATATGACGTGGCTGTGTGGTGAGAAGCTTGCTTCTCAATCACATCGTTCCAGGTTCAGTTCCACTGCATGGCACCTCAGGCAAGTGTCTTTTATTATAGCCTCAGGCCAACCCAAGCCTTGTGAGATTTGGTAGATGAAAACTGAAAGAAGCCTATCGTATATATTTTTATGTGTGTGTGATGTTTGTGTTTGTTGCCCACCATCACTTGACAACTGATTTTGGTGTGTTTGCATTCCTGTAACTTAGCAGTTTGGCTAACCAATCGATAAAATAAGTACTAGGTTTACAAAGAATAAATTCTGGGTTGGTTTCTTTGACTAAAAACCTTTAGGGCGGTGCTCCAGCATGGCTGCAGTCAAGTGACTGAAACAAGTAAAAGAATAAAAGAATATATATGTGTGTGTGTGTGTGTGTGTGTGTATCCCACCACCACTTGACAACTGGTGCTGGTGTGTTTATGCCCTGTAACTTAATGGTTCAACCGATAGAATAAATTAAAAAAAACCCAAAGTATAAGTACCGGGATTGATTCATTTGACTAAAAAATTCTTCCAGGTGGTGCCCCAGCATAGTCACAGTCTAATGACTGAAACAAGCGAACGATATAAGATAAAACACACACACACACACACACACATACCGCTTTTTCTATCTATTTATCTGTCTCTCTGTCAGACAAAGTATTCAGCTGAGGGGGAAATAGGAAAATAATTAAAATGAAGAAAGAGAATAGAACACTTGAGTTAGTCAGCACAGCTACTGCCATTTATTGTATGTTATGTATTATTGTGCCAGATGGTGTGTGGATGAGTCAGAATTAGTCTTCCAGAAATATCTCAGCTCTCCAGTGAGTCAGTGAATGATGACATTGAGAGAAATACAGACACAAATACTCTGTGGATGACTGACTTTCAGCTATCCCCTATGCTGCAATGGAATAAACAACTGCAATAACACTGATAGTAAGAGCAGTAGTAGCAGCAACTGCAGTAATGACAGTAATAGCAGTAAGAACTGCTGCTGTAACAGTTAGAGAGCTGCAGCAATAACAGATACAGCAGCAGCAGCAGCAGCAGCAGCAACTGTAGCAAAAATAGCAGAAATAACAACAGCAGGTAATAATAACATTAAAAATAGAAGGAGCCTATACATGGTCGCTTGACTTGCTAGAAGTCACAGGCAGGTTTCCCTGCAGATTACACATTGCCCTTTTATTACAGGACACAGTGGATAATATTGTTTGAAGTCCTGGTTGGAATGGCCTTTGATCATAAACCAGGTCTGTCAGGACTGACCTAGGGTTAAATAAGAAGTAAATGCAACAGTAATGTTGTCATCATCTTCATCATCATCAGCAGCAGCTATGACAGCAGTAACAGCAAGTGATATCAGCTGTTAAGCATATGAATGTCTTTATAGGCATTCAACCTGTTAGAAATAGCAACTGAATCCTCCACAAATCACATCCTATCATATCAGAAAAGTAGGATATATTGAATAGGCTCAGACATGGCTGTGCGGTAGGAAGCTAACTTCAGTCACTCAATCCCACTGCATTGCACCTTGGGCAGGTGTCTTCTACTAAAACCTTGGGCTAACCAAAACCTTATGAGTGAATTTTGTAGATGGAAACTGAAAGAAGCCTGTCATGTGTGTGTGTGTGTGTGTGTGTGTATGTATATATATATTATATCTATATACTCTTACTCTTTTACTCTTTTACTTGTTTCAGTCATTTGACTGTGGCCATGCTGGAGCACCGCCTTTAGTCGAGCAAATCGACCCCAGGACTTGTTCTTTGTAAGCCTAGTACTTATTCTATCGGTCTCTTTTGCCGAACCTCTAAGTTACGGGGACGTAAACGCAACAGCATTGGTTGTCAAGCGATGTTGGGGGGACAAACACAGACACACACACATACATATATATGTATATACATATATATGACGGGCTTCTTTCAGTTTCCTTCTACCAAATCCACTCACAAGGCTTTGGTTGGCCTGAGGCTATAGTTGAAGACACTTGCTCAAGGTGCCACACAGTGGGACTGAACCCAGAACCATGTGGTTGGTAGGCAAGCTACTTACCACACAGCCACTCCTACGCCTATTTGTATATCATTTGTAAAAAACATAAATCTGAAAAAAGCACACTCTAAGATGTAGTGCAGTATATACTAAAAATGGGGAAGGCCGGATTGTGGGATGACCTTAGGTTTCCCATCCATAAAGAGTTTGGCTTTATGGCGCATTTTCAGATCCCAAAAACCTGTTGGCCCATAGCCTCTTAAAAATATGGAGGGGGAAATGCCTCACTGCTCAAAGGTAACAATTGGGGATTATCTTCTTTTGCTGTTGATTATTGACTTCCGGCTGTGTTGGTTTCTTGCGGGCTCCAGAAGGCTAGCAGGAACCTCCTGAAATATAAACATGGCCTGAAAATCTCCGTTCTGGAGTTAAGGATGTTCCCTGATTCAAGTGAGTTTTTTAGGATTCTCACACAATCAGCTGTGCATAACTTGCAATCCTTCATCCCGTTGATGTAGGGGTCTGGGTTCTCGAGGATTTTCCATGTGATCGAGTATGGAATCCCATCATCTCTTAGTTGCCAGACGTGGCTGGCCAGTGATGTTACGTATCTCCTTTGTGGAACTCTGAAGGAGGACCTGTGGTTGGAGAGATGTTGCCTGAAGGAGTTCCTGGAACATCCAATGTATCTCAGTGGGCATGTGTTGTTGGTGCTGTACCTCCGGGTGTTGTTGTTGTTGCCACTGACATTGTTGTTGTTGGAGCTGGGACTGCTGTTGTTGGTGACACTTGGGAACATCCTTAACTCCAGAATGGAGATTTTTGGGCCATGTTTACATTTCAGAAGATTCCTGCTAGCCTTCTGAAGCCTGCAAGATGGCAGCACAGCTGGAAGTTGATAGCCATTAGCAAAGGAAGATAATCCCCAATTCTTACCTTTGAGTGGTGAGGCATTTCTCCCTCCATATTTTTAAGAGGCCATGAGCCAACAGGTTTTTGGGACCTGATGATATGCCATAAAGCTATACCTTTTATGGACAGGAAACCTAAAGTCATCCCATACACTGGCCTTCCCCACTTTTAATATATATATATATATATATATATATATATATATATATATATATCGTCGTTTAACATCCACTTTCCATATATATATATATCTATCTATCTATATATATATATATATATATATATATATATATATATATATATATATATATATATATATTTATATATATATACACACATACACAGACATAAACATTATCGATCACATTTACATAGTGTATGTGTTTTGTTTATGTGTTCATTTGCCGTGGGATACTATTCTGGGAAAGCTCCCTGCATGACGCCTAGCGTTAAGGAACACTGAATGTCCTAGACGAGGCAAAGCAACTTGGCTTGAGATGATCAGAATTGATAGCTATCAATATTTTGCCATATATTTCGACATATATGCAAATAGTGTGAAGTCTGTTTGCATATATGTCCCAGACTGGCGACACATTTTGTTTTGAAGTGTCTTGAGCACATGGTACTGATGGTCCACAATAATGGTGAAATATCGATATTTATCATTCTCAATTAATTTGAGGCAAGTTATCTTGTTTGGTCTGGGACATTCAGTGTTCTTTAACACTCAGTGTCATGTAGAGAGCTTTCATAAGATGCTGTCCTGTAACAGATGGGCATATAAACAAAACACATATGCTACATATGCGTAATTAATAATGCTTATATTATTAGAGCTGCTTTTAATTTGTAATTTTACATCCTCCTCCTCCTCCTCCTCCTCCTCCTCATCATCATCATCATCGTTTAATTTTCTCTTTCCATGCTGGCATGGGTTGGACAGTTTGACAGGAGTTGGCAAGGCAGAAGCCTGCACCATACTTCTGTGTCTGTTTTGGCATAGTTTTTACAGATAGATGCTCTTCGTAACACCAACCACCCCACAGCATGAGCTGAATGCTTTTTACATGGCACCAGCACAGGCGAGGTCAGCTCTGGCATAGTTTTTACAGCTGGACGCCTTTCCAAATGCGAACCCAGCACTGGCAGTGTCACCAAGTAACTTTGCAAGATATGTGTGTGTGTGTGTGTGTGTGTGTGTGTGTGTGTGTGTGTGTGTGTGCTTGTGTGTGTATGTTTGTGTTTGCTCCCCACCATCTCTTGACAACAAGTGTTGGTTTGTTTGTCCCCAAAACTTAGTGATACTGGGGTTGATTCGTTCAGCAAAACCCTTCGAGATAGTGCCCCAGCATGGCCATAGTACAATGACTGAAACAAGTGATAGATGAGAGCTAAAAGATGAATAATGTAGTCAACTTTAATATGTCAACCTTTCACCTCTCCTCATGTACAATGTAGTAATTCTACATCATGATTCTTCCATTCATTCTTTAGCATGATCAAGTCTATGCTTTGCTGAGTGGGTGTAATAAGATTGAAACATATTCAAAGTTGTCACCCATACTTAACAAAATAATTAACTCTCTTGAGATACACAATGTTTTGGTATGTTTGGCCAAAAAGACCATCTTTTTATTTTCTGTTGAGATTGAAATTGATGGGTGATACAGAAAACAAAGGATAAAGTGCCTAAAACTACTTTGTTAGTATGTAAAACTATATATATTATGGAAGCTTATCAACAGCATAATACATCTATCACAACAAGAAAACCTAAAACAATAGAATACATGTAAATAAATAAAATAAGCATAAATGTATCTGTGAAAAAAACAAAACATAAATATGTACTGAAGGACAATTTCTGATTGGCTATTACACTTCAAAACCAACCAATTCACAATGTTTGTTTCATTGGGCCAAATGATCGGCCTCAAAGCCCTTTCAGCTTGTATCACTTGGGTCTATTAATCAGCCCAGGTGTCACAAGAGGGTTAAAATATTAGTCATTAAACATATTTTCAAAAATCTTTCTCAGGATTAGAATATAAGTCAGATATTG
>NC_142930.1:70375479-70387979 GCF_046866305.1 Octopus bimaculoides
GAATTTCTCTCATTGTAACTACCACAGTACAGTTTGTTCCAATAGAATATCCATGTTTAAGTGGGGTTAAATATTACCACTTTGATTAGGCAGCATTCCTTTGCTTTGTGGTCCATGACAACAATATTTGGTGAATTAGCCCTGATCTCTCTGTCTGTGTTTTTTTGGCATATCCAAAAGTGTGGTCACTTTGTTATTCTCAGATACTTTTCAGTGTATGTAAGTCCCCAATTTGTTATGTCTGTGAATGTATTCTGTATCAGTTAAGACTGGACAACCAGAAACAATGTTGTTCATAGTTTCTTCCACATCATTCTGTAGTTACACATGGTGTTCTGCTTTTTTATATACATTTGGTGGTCCCAGGTGAGGAAACTGCATTAAGAAGCCTGTAGTCTTAGCTTCGAGTCCTGCACTCCTCAGCTAGTATTACAACTTTTCCTTGTCTACTTCCACTCTCTTTATCTTTTTAAGCTATTTGTCAGGTAGAGATTTTTCTAACAATTTCTTTAATATGGCATTCTATTGCCCAGCAATGCACAACCTGCAGTCTGTGAAGGCATTTTGTGTGGCCTGCAAAGGCCCTTTCTGTGGTTTGCGAAGGCACTTTGTGTGACATGTGAAGGCATTTTGTGTAGCCCATGAAGACATTTTCTGTAGCCCATGAAGCCATTTTGCAAAGACTTTCTTATTTTAATATATAACTGAAAATTAACATAGCGAACTGCTTGTACTACACACACTGAAAGCACACATTCTTTTATTCCTTTATTCTTTTATTTGTTTCAGTCATTTGACAGTGGCCATGCTGGAGCACTGCCCTTAGTTGAACAAATCGACTCCAGGACTTATTCTTTGTAAGCCTTGTACTTATTCTATTGGCCTCTTTTTCTGAACCGCTAAGTAACAGGGACGTAAACACATCAACATCGATTGTCAAGCAATGGGGTGGGGGACAAACACAGACACACAAACATACACACACACACACGCACGCATGCACGCACACACACACACACACACACACACACACACACACATATATATGCGATGGGTTTCTTTCAGTTTCCGTCTACCATATCCACTCACAAGGCTGAACCCAAAACCATGTGGTTGGTAAGCAAGCTACTTACCACACAGCCATTCCTGCGCCTATAATAGTATTTATTTATTAACTTTATTATTATATTTTCTTATATTAGTTTTATGCACTATTGTTTTTGTATGTTTCGTGATCATCCAAATTATATAATATACTTTGCAACTTGCCTTGAATGATTGAATTCACAATTTGGCCCTTTGGATGCAAAAGTTTGTGCATCCCTGCTGTAGCCCAAATTTTAGCTTATTTTAGCTGTTTCATGATTTGTGTTGTTTCTTCTTTTTCTTCCTAACTGTTTGTAAATGAATTTCTGTTTTGTAATTTGTTGGCTTTCCTGAAGATAGAAAACAGTTTTTCACTTTCCTTATTTTACTCTTGTTTCTTCTCCATTTCCATATATTTTGAAGTTGTATACTTTGTTTGTCCTTTGTTATATACTATAGAAGAGGAAACTACAATTAAATATATTTCAGTTCTATTAGGTTATCAAGAACGTTCTTGCGGAATTTTAAATTTTGGTTTTAAATGATGTATTTTCAAATTAATTTTCATGAAATTACTTTGACTTTATATATCATTTTGAAGCCTGTTTTTCACTTTATCTATTCGTGTTACTCTTTCTTTTTGAATAATTAGGCCATTTTTTCCGGAACGTTGAATACAACATGGACAAAATGCAAATTCGCACAATTTTCTTATTCCATTTCAAGCTAGGCTGAAAAGTTACTGAAACATCTCACGATATCAACGGTGCATTTGGCTCAGGAATCACTAATGAATGTACAGCACAATGGTAGTTCAAGAAATTTCGTAGCAGTGATGCGAGTCTTGAAGATGATAAGTGTAGTGGTCGGCCATCAGATGTTGACAATGATCAACTAAGAGCCTTAGTGGAAGCCAATCCACGCCCAACTGTTCGAGAGCTTGCTTCTGAATTAGATGTAATCCCCCTCTCACTCTCTGGGAGAGAAGCACAAGCACTTACACAGACGTATACACACACGGCAGTAACTTCCGCCTACCAAATTCAATCACAAGGCTTCGGTCAGCCCGGGGTTATAGCAGAAGACACTTGCCCAAGGTGCCACGCGGTGGGACTGAACCCGAAACCATGCAGCTGGGAAGCAAGCTTCCTAACCACACAGCCATGCCCGCGCCATATGACAATTTCCAACCACTTGAAAGATATTGGAAAAACAAAAATACTTGAGAAATGGGTGCCCCATGAATTGAACGACACCAAAAAAAATGCTGTTTTGAAATGTCATCTTCCCTTCTTTTACACAACAAGAACTACCCGTTTCTCGACCAGATTGTGATTTGCGATGAAAAGTGGATTCTTTACAACAACTGGCAACACTCAGCTCAGTGGTTGGACACCAACGAAGCTCCACGGCACTTCCTGAAGTCAAAGTTGCACCAAAAGAAGGTCATGGTGACTGTTTGGTGGTCTTGCAAGTTATTTAGTGATCCTTCCAGTGCTGGTGCCGCATAAAAAGTATCCAGCCCACACTATAAAGTGGTTGCCATTTGGAAGGGCAACCAGCTGTAAAAAAACATGCCAAAACTGATCTTGCCTTTGCTGGTGCCATGTAAAAAGCACTCAGTCCACTCTACTGGGTGGTTGGTGTTAGGAAGGGCATCCAGCTGTAAAAACTGTGCCAAAACAGACACAAAAGTCTGGTAGAGTCTTTTGCCTGGCCAGCTCCTGTCAAATTGTCCAAGCCATGCCAGCATGGAAGGCAGATGATGATGGTGGTGATGATGATGATGATGGTGATGATGATGATGATGATGATGATGATGATGATGGTGGTGGTGGTGGTGGTGGTGGTGGTGGTGATGATGATGATGATGATGATGATATTCATCATCAGATTTTCCATGATCATTTGTTTCAGAGAGGCATGAATAATAATAAATGTAAATTTTCAACAAACTGTTTTCTGTGTTCTAGGACACCAAATGAATTACACTCTGCTCTATTGTGTTAATTTGGCATAAAGAAATGCTCATGCTGTGCAATAAATAATCCTTATCACATAGGATCATCATTATCATTGTTTAACGTCCGTTTTCCATGCTGGCATGGGTTGGACGGCTTGACTGGGGAGTGGCAAGCCAGGAGGCTGCACCAGGCTCCAATCTGATCTGACAGTGTTTCTACAACTGGATGCCCTTCCTAATGCCAACCACTCCGAGAGTGTAGTGGGTGATTTTTACATGTCACTGGCATGGATGTCAGGCGGCAATGGCATTGGCCACGTTCTGATGGTGCTCTTTACGTGCCACTGGCACAGGAGCCAGTCGGAGAGTGGGTGCTAGCATTGACCATGTTTGGATGCTGCTTTTTACATGCTACCAGCATTGGGAGCCAGTCAGGTGGCACTGGTAACAACCCACACATGCATGGTGCTTATTGCGTGCCACCAGCACGGGAGCCAGTCAGGCGGCACTGGCATTGGCCACAACTACAATTTCCATTTGATTGTGATTAGATTGGATCTGATTTTGATTTTGATTTTACTTGACTCAATAGGTCTCCTTAAGCATGGCGTGTCGCCCGACGATTCAAAGGTATTTTTTAAATGGGCTGGTTATGCGACACTGGCATAGGCTACTGCTCTGATCTCATTTTACTTGTCAAGTCTTCTCAATCACAGCATATTTCCAGAGGTCTTGGTCTTTTGTCATTGCCTCTGTGAGGCCCAATATTTGAAGGTCATGCTTCACCGCCTCATCCCATGTCTTCCACAGGTTCCTTCCACTGTTAGAGAGTGACATTTCTTCACACAGCTCTCCTCATCCATCCGCAGCACATGACCATACCAGTGCAGTCGTCTCTCTTGCACACCACATCTGGTGCTTCTTACGTCTAACATTTCTCTCAGGGCACTTACACTCTGTCATGTGTACACACTGACATTACACATCCAGCAGATCATATTAGCTTCGTTTCTTTCAAGCCTACGCATGTCTTCAGCAGTCATGGCCCATGTTTCACTGCCGTGTAGCATGGCAGTTCACACACATGCATCATACAATCTACCTTTCCTTTTGAGCAAGAGGCCCTTTAGCTTTCTGAATTTTGCCCAGGTGATTCTTATTCTAGTAGCAATGCTCTCAGAGCAACCACTTCCACTGCAGACTTGGTCACCTTGGTAGCGGAAACTATCAACTATTTCTAGTTTCTTCCCCTGGCATGTGATGGAATCAGTTTTCTGAGCCTCTGCAGTGTTTATTGCCTCTGTGCATTTGCCACACACAAAAGCTATCTTCCCGGTTAACCTTCCTTTGATGTTGCTGCACCTCTTATGCGTCCATAGCTAACACTGGATACATCTTATGGAGTTTCTATCTACACCTTTTCTACAGATTTCCTGCAGTTGCCATACCAGGAATATAACATCAGTGGTGCTTCTACCTGGCACAAAACTGAACTGCATCTCATCTAAGCAGACTCTCTCCCTAATTAGTTGGGCTATGACCCTCTCTGTGACCTTCATCACCTAATCCATCAGTTTGATACCCCTGTAGTTATTTCTATCTAAAGCATCACCTTTACCTTTGTAGCAGTTGATTATGGTGCTGCTACACCAGTCATTGAGTATGACTCCTTCGTGAACTACCTGGTTTACAATATGGGTGAGTAGGCCATAAACCACACCACCAGATATTTTAAGCATCTCAGCAGTGATTCCTGATGGGTCAGGGGCTTTTCCTGACTTCATATCCTTAATTATTTTATCTACCAGGGTATTGTCTATTCTGGTAGCAGGTCCCTCTACTGGGTCAACATGTAGCAGGCTTTCCTCCTCTCATTCATTCTCCACATTCAGCAGCCTTTCATAATGGCTTCTACAAGCTTCTTTCTATGCAGAATCATTAAAAGCAAGTGCACCATTATCCATGTGGAAATATTTCTCTCTTGTGACATCACAATTTTCTCTCACACACTGTCTTGCAATCCAAAATACTTCAGTTCTTCGGTCCTCACATCGCTGAACATTGGCAAACTTCTTTTCTGCTTCTCCCTTGGTTATGTATACTTGTTGCCAAGCCTCCCTTCTGGCTATCTGGTACAGTTCCCTGCTACCCCCACTCTTCCAGGCTTTCCAGGCCTGTTTCTTTGCTCTAATGGCCTTGTCTACCATATTATTCCACCACCATGTTACTCTAGATCTAAAAGGGACTTTGCACTAGCTGTAGATTTGGTCTGTGATGCTCAGTAAGCTATCCCATAGGAATTTCCAGTTACCCTCTATGCCTGAAGTCTGTAGCTCCTCTTCCCTCTCATCAAATTTCTCAATGAGGATGTCCCTAAATCTCTGACCATGTGAAAGGTTCTTTAGCTTCCAAATCCTTCTTTTCTGGATTGGTCTGCTTCTTGGCATCCTTCTGGCCTCAAGTCTAAAGTCACTAATATGCTAGTCTATGCTGGGAGGTAAATTCTTCACCAGGAAGGGTCTTTGTATTTAAGAGCAACCTTGCATCCCACTTTCTGATGAGGATGAAATCAATCTGACTAGCAGTCACCTGGTCGATAGGTTATCAGGTGGCTGCCTGACTTCCTGAAGTTAGTGTTGCAGATTAATAGGTTGCATGCATCACAGAACTCTAGTAGTTTAGTTCTCTCTACATTTCCGGAACCAATTCCATGGCTCTTGTGAACACCATGGAAGATACTGGATAGCTGTCTGACATTCCTATTAAAACCTCCAGCTGCAAAGATGAGGTCATTGCCATTCATCTTTGAGGTAGCTTGTAGAAGGGTATCATAAAAGTGGTCCTTCTGATCATTTGGTAGGCCTGCTTGTGGGACATAGGCAGAAATAATTGTAGCTATACTATTCTTCAGGACTAGCCTGAGCTTAAGCACTCTATCACATACCCTGATTACCTCTATGACCTTATCCACCTATTTCTCCACAAGGAGTATGCCTACACCCCCTACTCCATCCGTGTTACCTTGCCAGAAGATTTTATACCTATGTGCCTTGCCTGTGAGGACCCTAGCTGAAGCTCCTCTCCACCTTAACTCTTGTATGTAGCATACATCAACACATCTCTGTTCAAGTATCTCTACAATCTCACTAGACCTACTTTTCAGTGTGCCTACATTGACAGTGCCAACTCTAAAAACTGGGAAAGGAATGTGGGAGGAGGCACGGGGAGGGGAGATGTTATTCAGTGCCTGAAAAAAAGGTTTTCGTGTTCATTTGTTCTCACTTTCACACCTGCTCTCACTTTCGACCTGTCCTCATTCAAACATTCAAGCATGTTAAGATTGTTACCCTTTCTGGGGGTAGGAGTAAGTGTTAGTGGCGTTGTGGACATCATAAAAATGTAAATGTAAGCATTACTGGTGTTGCATATACAAGTAAGTAAATCAATAAAGATAGATAAAGGAGAATATGAATATCAATATGCCAATGTTAGATTAAGAAGGTGGGCAGCTAAACTAGTTGCATTTGTCCTGGGGGAGAGAGGGAGAGAGGAAATTACAGGTATGATAGAGGATACCACCAGTGAGGGAGGGGGTTTCTGGTGAGAGAAGAGAGATATCTTGTAATGGTGGTGGGAGAAGAGAGAGATATTTGGTATTGGTGGTGGGAGAAAAGAGAGAGATATCCGGTATTGGTGGTGGGGGTGGGAATAAGCAGGCACACCGCGAACAAACAGGGGTTAATTTAGAGAGATGGTACATAAACGAGCTGCTATAAACAAGCTGGAGGGCCTAGTCTACCCTTATGAGTCAGATGGTACAAAAATATGTAGCCAACTTGAGAACACAAGAGGGAAGGAGAAATTCCATTTAGAAAATTACATGAAGAATTAAGGTGAAATGAAGGCTGAGAGAGAGAGATTAGGAAGTTATATATTGAAGGGTCAATTTAAATAATTAGCTTACGAAAGTAGGTATTAGTAAATAATACATATTAAAGTATTAATAGCGAATGGCAAATGAATGCATGAAAAGTTTGAAAAATGAGAGTATATCTTAGCTTAGCAATACATAACTGGGGGTCCCAAGAACAACCTGCATTGGAATGAATTATGTGAAAAACTGGGCTCCTTGCTTTTCCAAAAGAATAAGTCCTCTAATCAATACTCTGTCTCTGCTTTCAAAGGAAGATGTAATTGTAATCAATGACTTAAAAACCATTATTATGGAGTCTATCAAAGTCAAAATAGACTATATGTAACTTGCTATCAAAATATATTCCTCTAAGGTTGTCACTGGGTCACTCTTAAGTGAAATGTTATGACTACAGCATTAATTTCTCAGTTATTAAATTCTGCTGCTGCTGCTGCTGCTGCGAAAAAAAAGGGCATTTGCATTGTTGAAAAAGAGACTTATGCAATGGCGATGCTACTTTCTTTTAAGGTAAACAATTTACCTTAATGATTAATCAGAAATCTATAGTTTATATATAATCTATAGCTTCTATATGACATGACATTTCTTCAACTGCCATTTCTTACTTGACTTTGTTATTTTCTATTTTTGCCAATTTCCCAGTCATGATTAGTAAAACATAAAACTGGCAAACTATATAAATATCTATCTTATAAAAACATATATAAATTGTGAGTTCTCTCCTTCTCATGTTATATTTTTCTACTACAACTCACCATGTGGGGAAAAAAATCTCTTCAATGAAAGATTTTCCCGACCCACTTCTAGTTAATGCAAGAAATGGAACTTGTACAGGTTTAATCATACACATCTCTACATGTCACGTTGTAAATTGAAACTTTTCACTAGTATTCTTTTGTCTTTTATGGCTGCTGAAGTGGACTAAGGTGTTAAAACGGAGGCAGTTGAATTCAGATCAGTGATCAGGTTCTTATACTTGAAAGATTGTACATCAAAAGAGACTTTCGATGAGATGAAAGAATATATATATATATATATATATATATCAAACATAAATTGAAAACAGAACACAAAGGATATCATGGTACACGTGTTTCAAGCTTTATAAACAATCTGTCATTACATCAGTATATGTATATTGTTGATATAAAGAATGATTTAAAGCTATCTTCAGCCGCAAACAATGCTAGTCCAAAGATTACATCACAAAAGAAAAAGAAAAAGAAAGAGAAAAAGATAAAGTCCATTTAGTATTACCCATTATAATAGGTTTATCATATTCATTTATAAAGGTATAGCTGCATAAAGTTTTCTTGGATTTCCGAAATCTGCCCATACTGTACCACAATTCAGCATAGAGTGAATATATATATATATATATGTGTATAGGCATGTTGATGCAAACAAGAAAAAGTAGAACTCAAAATAGGAATATATGTATATTTTTATCAATATTTAGTAGAAGTTACAGAGTGACTCAAGGTCTGAGTGTTTTGTGCATTTGCACTTATCAAACTGGTGACAAGTTGAAGGCCTGTGAGTTTATACAGCTAAACTATAGACTATGAGCTTCATTACCTTACAGCTATATACTGTTCTGTACTTGACTAATGCTTTGTTCTGAAGCATGTGTATATTGAGTTCAATACCAGGTTATTAGTCTTGCAATGCCTAAGCAATATATATATATATATATATATATATATATATATATATATATATATATATATATATATATATATATATATATATATATATATACACATGCGCACACACACACACACACATGAGGGGCTTCTACAATATTTCTGTCTACTAAATTCATTCACAAGGCATGGGCCAGCCTATTGGGCTATTGTTGAAGACATTTACCCAAAGTGCTATGTGGTGGGACTGAACTCAAAACCTCATGGTTGTAAACCAAGCTTCTTAACAACACAGCCATGCTTGCACAATAAGAAATAAAAAATGAAAATAAATAAATAAAAAATTCAACAGAACTTTCTTGACATAGTTAATTAGAAACAACATGGCAAAAGAAGGAAATATTAAAGGAATTTTTGCAGGAATGAAAGTTGATCAGCTATAACAGTTTCAGAGAATATTATTTAAAGAATCATATTTCAAAAGATACTTTATTAAATAGATATCTTCATAATTGAATAATGACTCTGCCTTCTGATATTATAGCACTTGGCGAATACCAATATCTTTCAAGTATGATTAAGACAGTGATTACTTTGTGATCGCTAACCCTTTAGTGTTCAGACTACTCTGTTAAATGTAATGTTTTTTTTTTTTATCTAAATTGTTTTGAATTAATCATGCATTATCTCATAGCTTTAAGGTTTCAGTGATATACTCTTTACTCTTTTACTTGTTTCAGTCATTTGACTGCGGCCATGCTGGAGCACTGCCTTTAGTCGAGAAAATCGACCCCAGGACTTATTCTTTGTAAGCCTAGTACTTATTCTATCGGTCTCTTTTTGCCGAACCCCTAAGTTACGGGGCCGTAAACACACCAGCATCGGTTGTCAAGCGATGGTGGGGGGGACAAACACAGACACACAAACATATATATATATATATATATATATATATACATATATACGACGGGCTTCTTTCAGTTTCCGTCTACCAAATCCACTCATAAGGCTTTGGTCGGCCCGAGGCTATAGTAGAAGACACTTGCCCAAGGTGTCACGTAGTGGGACTGAACCCGGAACCATGTGGTTGGTAAGCAAGCTACTTACCACACAGCCACTCCTGCACCTATATTTGCCTATGATTGCTTATTTTTAGAATTTTAGAGTAGGTTATGCATGAGAGGTTAGATATGGCCAGTTTGAATGTAAAACATATAGAATATTCGAGCCGGATTTGGCTGGTTTAGATGCTAAAGGGTTAATAATACATTTTCTCACATTTACAGTCATTCTATTTGCTGCTTTGAAATTTAGTTGCTGTTTCCCAGCTCAATGTGGAATGAACAGAGCTATGATCAGAGGTGTCTTTTCTTTTATGCAACTGTAGGATGTGAGTTCAAGGAGATTTGGCTGCTAATTCTAACAGGTTAAGGAAACACATTGAGCTTCCTTCATTTGCTCAGATGAAATAGCCTTTTCTGGTTCTGATGGTTGCAATTGATGTACACATGTAAAGTAAATCTAACCTTGTTTATTACAGGGGTTTTGATTCCAAAAAAGTACAATGATAAATGAATCATCTCCATACACTTTGTAAATAGAACAAATAGTAGATTCATTGACACCAAACTCACAGCCTATTGCAGCAGAGCTTCCACTCTCAGCATATTTTCTCAATCGTCTTCTCTGAAAAAAATCCACTCATCCATCTCATTTTATTATGATCAGTTGCCTTCATATTTTTTACTGTTTACTGATCCCATGCTGATGAGTGCGAGTACATAAATCTGAATAACAAAACACAGCTACATAGCATAGTCATGTAACCACAAGTGGTAGTCAGTGCATGATGGGTAGCAGAGCATTGTGGGTAGTTGCCAGGTATGTTTTAGTGGTACCAGCAAAATCTTTGGCTGATCACTGACCTGTTATCAAAGATCAGTTGAATGTATTGGGTTATCCCTGATCAGTGATGAGTGAATCAGTGATAAACAAGACTACACGTATTGCTCCGAAAGAAATATCCAAAAACATGTTGTCTTATATGAGGTGAATCATCACCATCACCATCATCATCATCATCATCATCATCATCATCATCATCATCATCACAACCACCACCACCACCATTGCCGCAGTTGCTGCTGCAGCCACCGCCACCTCTATTGCCACCAGAAGCCTGTCCTATATGTATATGTGTGTGTGTCTTTCTATCTGTGTTTGTCCCCGACCACCACTTAACAATTGATGTTGGTTTGTTTATGTCCCTGTAACTTAGCAGTTTGGCAAAAAGAGACCAATAGAATAAGTGCCAGGCTTAAAGAAAAAATAAGTCCTGGGGTTGATTCATTCATTCCATAAAAAGGTTCTTCAAGGCAGTGCCCCAGCATGGCCACAGTCGAATAATTGAAACAGATAAAATGTAAAAGGTAAAGATACACATAACACACATATACATACATGCATATACATGCACACACCCACTCACACACATGCACATGCATATATATCTTTTATTGTTTACTTGTTTTGGTCATTTAACTGTGGCCATGCCGGAGCACTTCTTTTTAGTCGAACAAATTAATCCCAGGACCTATTCTTTGTAAGCCTGGTGCTTATTCTATCAGTTATTTTGCTGAACTGCTAAGTTATGGGAACGTAAACATACCAACATCGGTTGTCAAGTGATGGAGGTGGGCGACAAATACACAGACAAACAGACAGACACACACACACAGATATATATATATATATATATATATATATATATCATCATCATCATCATCATCATCGTTTAACGTCCGCTTTCCATGCTAGCATGGGTTGGACGATTTGACTGAGGACTGGTGAAACCGGATGGCAACACCAGGCTCCAGTCTGATTTGGCAGAGTTTCTACAGCTGGATGCCCTTCCTAACGCCAACCACTCAGAGAGTGTAGTGGGTGCTTTTACGTGTCACCCGCACGAAAACGGCCACGCTCGAAATGGTGTCTTTTATGTGCCACCCGCACAAGCCAGTCCAGGGGCTCTGGCAACGATCTCGCTCGAAAATCCTACAGGAGCCAGTCAGGCGGTACTGGCAACGGCCACGCTCAAAATGGTGCATCTCATGTGCCACCCGCACAAGAACCAGTCCAGGGGCACTGGCAACGATCTTACTTGGCTTGCCGGGTCTTCTCACGCACAGCACATTTCCAAAGGTCTCGGTCAGTAGTCATCGCCTCGGTGAGGCTCAATGTACGCAGGTCTTGCCTCACCACCTCAGCCCAGGTCTTCCTGGGCCTACCTCTTCCACGGGTTCCCTCAACTGTTAGGGTGTGGCACTTTTTCACGCAGCTATCCTCCTCCATTCTCACCACATGTCCATACCAGCGCAATCGTCTCTCTTGCACGCCACAACTGATGCTTCTAATGTTCAGCTTTTCTCTCAAGATACTTACACTCTGACGGGTATTCACATTGACATTACACATCCAATGGAGTATACTGGCTTCATTCCTTGCGAGCTTACGTATGTCCTCAGCAGTTACAGCCCATGTTTCACTGCCATGTAGCATGGTTGTTCGTACACATGCGTCATACAGTCTGCCTTTTACTCTGAGTGAGAGTCCCTTTGTCGCCAGCAGGGGTAAGAGCTCTCTAAACTTTGCCCAGGCTATTCTTATTCTAGCAGCTACACTTTCAGCGCACCCACCCCCACTACTAACTTGGTCGCCCAGATAGCGGAAGCTATCGACTACCTCTAGTTTTTCACCCTGGAATGAGATAGAAGTTGTTTCCTGTTTGTTTACAGTCTTTATTGCACCTGAACATCTGCCACAAACAAAAACTAACTTGCTAGTTAACCTGCCTTTGATGTTGCTGCACCTC
>NC_142930.1:70390479-70450479 GCF_046866305.1 Octopus bimaculoides
ACACACACACACACACACGCACACACACACACACACACACACGCACACACTTACTAAATTACTGTTGAAACTGTATTTCTAGCCAACTCTTATATTATGACACATATAAATATAATTTCTATATACACTATATGTTCATAGAGAGAAAAAGAAGAAAACAGCTGTACGTGCTGCTTATTTTAACTCTGGTTGGAAACTCCATGCAGAGATGATATCTGTAGTATTTCAGTTGTTTCTTCTTTTTCTGACTGTGAACATATTCTGTATATAGATGTAATGTCTACATTCATTGTAACATACAGTGTTAGGTAAAAATCTACAGATACATTTTATAGTACATTATAGGCGCAGACATGGCTGTGTAATAAAGGAACTTGCTTCCCAACCACATGGTTTCAGGTTCAATCCCACAGCATGGTACCTTGGGCAAATGTTTTCTACTATAGCCTTGGGTTGACCAAAACCTTGTGAGTGGATTTGGTAGATGTAAACTGAAAGAAAACCGTCGTATATATATATATATATATGGGAGAATATACAAAAAATAACAACAGACGAGGACAGGTGGTGTAAATAACAAAAGTATATATTAGTATATATATATATATATATATATATATATATATATATATGTCTGTGTGTGTTTGTGTGTGTGTGTGTGTATATGTATATATATATTTATATGTGTGTCTTTGTGTTTTGTCCCTCCACAATTGCTTGACAACAGTTTAGCAAAAGAGACCAATAGAATGAGCACTAGATTTACAAAAAATAAGCTCTGGAGTTGATTTGTTTGACTAAAAAGCTTTAAGGTGGTACTTCAGCATGACTGCAACCAAATAACTGAAATGTGTAAAAGAATAAAAGAATATAGACTACTTGTGTGCATACATACATAAATGCATACACACATAAGCAGACACACACATACATATATGCATATACACATACATGTTGTTGTTGTTGGCACTCCGTTGCTTACGACGTCGAGGGTTCCAGTTGATCCGATCAACGGAACAGCCTGCTCGTGAAATTAATGTGCAAGTGGCTGAGCACTCCACAGACACATGTACCCTTAACGTAGTTCTCGGGGATATTCAGCGTGACACAGTGTGACAAGGCTGACCCTTTGAATTACAGGCACAACAGAAACAGGAAGTAAGAGTGAGAGAAAGTTGTGGTGAAAGAGTACAGCAGGGTTCACCACCATCCCCTGCCGGAGCCTCGTGGAGCTTTAGGTGTTTTCGCTCAATAAACACTCACAACGCCCGGTCTGGGAATCGAAACCACGATCCTATGACCGCGAGTTCGCAGCCCTAACCACTGGGCCATTGCGCCTCCACATACACATACATACATACATACATACACACACACACACATATGTAAGAATGAGTGTATATTAGCAGAAGACCATGCGTAGATATGTTAGGAGAAAGCTTTGGGATGATATTAACATTGTTAATCAAATCAGTCTATCATGGACCAAGTCCCACTTTGAAGATTATGTATTTGCTATCCAGGAACAGGAAATAGCAACCAAATACCTGATGCACAAAAGGGACAGACACCAAAATGTGATAACCAATGTAGACTTTGTCGAGTTAACAGTAATGATATCACCCACATCATAAGCAGTTATCCAAAAATGTCATTGTGGTATTATCTACTGATGAGACATAATGTAGCCAGGATAGTATATAATGAGATCCATCAGAAGACTAATCCTGAGGCCAAAGAAATAAGAACCCATAGCCACTTATGATAAAAAGGAGTACTGGTGAAAACCTCAATGAAATGTAAACGTAATAGACCTGACATAGTGGTTTGTGACAGAGAAGAGAAACTGTACAGTAGTAGAAATCAGCTGCTCAGCAGATGTTAACATAAAGCTAAAGATTAGCAAACAAGAAAATACCTATGCTGAGCAATTGAAAAATCTGCAGTTACTCTACCTAGATTACGAGTTCAGGTTTATACCTGTCACTATTGGGGCACTGGGATATATAACACACTGCCTAAGTACCAATCTGGAGAAATTAGGTTTCTCAAAGTCAGAAAAGAGAAAAGCTGATTTAAAGACTGCAGATCCAAGGCATCACTGGAACTGTGAAGATTTGAAAAACTTCCCAGAAGTTCATTATTTAAGTATATATGTGCATGTCTAGACATGCACATATATACTTAAATAATAAGTGCTATATAGTTATATGCAAGATAATACATACATAAAACAATACATACAAATCTGCACATGCACTGACTCTAAATACTGCACATATACACACATACATGCAAAAATACTTTGTTGATATTGTTGAAATTCTATTGAAGCAGCCTTGGATCTAGGTCAGAAACCAGCTCTTTCTTGAGTGGCAAGAAATCTTGAAATGAAACTGAATAATGACATACATTCATGCACACATACACGCATGCACACATACATACATACATACATACATACATACATACATACATACATGCATACATACATACTTACATACATACATACATACATACATACATACATACATACCCTGAACTCTTACCCAAAGAAATTGCAAGACTCTACCGTAACATAACATCAGAGGAGAGGATGAATGCATTCCAGCAGAAGACCATGCATGGATACGTTAACAGAAAGCTCCAGGGTGATGACAACATTGACAACCAGAGCAGTCTATCGTGGACAAACAATCGGGTCACCAACTCTCACTTTGAAGGGTATGCCTTTGCTATTTAAGAACAAGAAATAGCAAGCAAATTCCTAATTAACAAACGGGACAGAGAGGCGGGGAAAGCGCCACAATGTAATAATCGATGCAGACTCTGTGGAATCAGTATCGAAGATATCACCCACATCATTAGCAGCTGTCCAAAAATGTCATCACGGTATTACCTACCCATGAGACATGATGTTGTGGCCAAGACACTGTACAATGAAATCTGCCGACAGGATAACCCCGGAGCTAAGGAGATGAAAACCCATAATGAGGTAGAGGCCATTACCACTCACAATATGAAAGAGTATTGGTGGAATGTCCCAATAAAAACCTCAATAAAGTGCAGACATAATAGACCGGATATAGTAATCTGGGACAGAGAAGAGAAACTGTGTACAGTAGTAGAAATCAGCTGTTCTGCGGATGTCAACATCACGCTAGAGATTAGAGAAAAAAAGAACAACTACGCTGAGCTACTGAGAAATTTGCAGATACTCCACCCAGACTACAAGTTCAGATTCATACCCGTGATTGTTGGGGCATTGGGATATGTAACGAACTGCCTCAACAAAAACCTGGAAAAATTAGGGTTCTCAAAACCTGAAAGAAAAAGGCTAATTAGAAGACTACAGATTCAAGCCATCAATGG
The DNA here is from genome assembly GCF_046866305.1 of Octopus bimaculoides. NCBI lineage: Eukaryota > Metazoa > Mollusca > Cephalopoda > Octopoda > Octopodidae > Octopus > Octopus bimaculoides. The sequence goes on from NC_142930.1 coordinate 70,393,852, forward strand.
AACTGTAAAGATATGTAAAACTTTCCAAAAATTTAGCACATAAATACATATGCATGCATCTAGACATGAAAATATATACATAAAAACGCATCCATAAAACAAACATACAAATCTGCGCATACACTAACACCAAATAATGCACACACACACACATATGCACAAATACCTAGATGATGTTGATAAAAGTTCCAATGAACTTTAAGATTTCAATGATGTCATTGTATATTTCTAGACTGACATTGCAGGGGAGGTATGAGAGGTTGGATCTGGTCAGTTTTAGCATAAAACACATAGAATATTAGGACCAGTTATAGCTGGTTTAAATGCCAAAGGATCAATGAATGGGAAACTAACATTGAAGACAAACCAATCAATGGAAGACTATCAACTGCAACCACCGACACAAATTATCAGTGAGTGAACAAACTGATTTTTGTAGACAGATGAGTCACAATCCATGAGCTGGCTGCACTATTGGACTGTAGTTACAACATATTACACATGATGGTCAAAGATGCTGAGTATTGGAAAGTGGGTGCAAAATGGATACCTCGGAAGTGTTTTTCCGCTGCCATTTAGAGTGTGAATGCCAGTGGCAAACAGTTTGAATATTTGAGAAATTAATGAGTTTATTATTGATATGTATAATTAATAAAATAGGTTTTGTGTGCAAGTTTTGTTTTTCATTATTGTATACCTACTTTTGCAGCCCTCTGTATTTCCTTTGTGGCTTGACATGTTTTCATGAAAGATTAGAAATTACAAAACTTGTAATGTGGTGACTGGTATTTACAACTATCATGTGATATGAAGACAAAAGAAATGACAGACTGGCAGAACCATTAGCATGCCAGACAAAATGCTTCACAAGATTTCTTCCAGCTTTATGTTCTGAGTTCAAATTCCACCAAGGGTGACTTTGCTTTTCCTCCTTTTGGGGGTCAGTAGAATAAGTACCAGTTGAGTACAGGGACCAATGTAATTGACTTGCCTCCTCCTCCAAAATTTCAGGCCTTGTGTGTATAGTAGAAACTATAAAAGGCAGCAAGCTGGCAGAATTGTGAGCATACTGAACAAAATGCTCATAGCATTTCTTCTGTCTTTTTGTTTTGAGTTCAGATTCAGTTGAAGTCTACTTTGCCTGTCATCCTTTTGGGGTTGATAAAATAAGTACTAGTTGAGCACTAGGGTCAATGACATCAGCTAGACCTCACCCCTAAAATTCCAAGCCTTGTGCCTATATTATCAAGAATATCAGGACAATGGGACACAAACACACAAATATACATACACACACTCACACTCACACACACACACACACAGGCATGAACATGATGGGCTCCACACAGTTTCTCTCTACCAAATCTACTCACAAGGCTTTAATTAGCATGGGACCATGATAGAAGATACTTGCCCAAGGTGATATGCAATGGGACTGAACTCAAAACCATGTGGTTGGGAAGTGAACTTTTAACTACGCATTCCATGCCTGTACCAGTTTTTGCTTTGTTTATGTTTTGTTCAGTTGAACAGATTACAGCTTTAACAATTTTAAGCTATTTGGCTCTCTTGAAAGTTAATATAAGATAGTCAGAAGAAGAAAGCAATGATAAAATTGGTTATTGAAGAATATAGCTTGACTATAAAGCAAATGTAAAACAAATTTTACAAAATGTTATCCTTAACATAAAAAGTAATAATATCAAGTCAGGAAGTAAGAATTTTTAATAGAATTAAGTTTAACTCTTTAGCATTTGTATTACTCTGTCAAATGTAATGTTTATTCATTCACATTGTTTTCAACTAATCATTTACCATCTTGTAATGTTGATATTTTGATGATGTGATTGTAAATTTTTTAAAATGGCATTGTATGAGAGGCAGGGTCTGACCAGTTTGAACATAAAACAGGTAGAATATTTGGGCCTGAAGTGGCTGGATTAAATGCTAGAGGGTTGATAAATTTAGTATAATTTTTTTGTACTTGTCTTACAAGATTCTTAATGCAAAAATGTATGTTTAAATAGAAGCTGTTCTATCTTTGGCAAAACGACTCTTTGATAAACATTCCATCAAATGATTTTAGTATTCTGTTATCTCTGAACTCTTAAATGAGGACAGATATTTTTATTAAATAATATAAGTGTAGGCATGGCCATGTGGTAAGAATTTTGCTTCTCAACAACATGATTCTGGGTTCTGTCCTAGTATGTGGCATCTTGAGCAAGTGTCTTTTATTATAGCCTCAAGCCAACCAAAATCTTGTGGGTGGATTTGGTCGACACAAACTGAAAGAAGCCTGATGTGTGTTATTGCCGACTCCTTGAATTGCATGATAGTTGTGAGTGTCACCATTATGCAAGTAGTGTCCTGTGTTTTCAGTCATCCATGAAAAACATGTCTAGTTATGGGGAAATATAACCAAACTTGGAAACAGGTGAGGGTTGGCAACAGGAACGGTATCCAGCCATAGAAAATCCACCTCAACAAATTCTGTATAATCCATGCAAGCATGGAAAAGTGGTCATTCAAATGAGGAAGATGAGATTTTTATATTCAGAATAAGCGAAATAGTAGTAGTTAATACTGTGATATGACTATGATAATACTGAGTTAGAAGTGACCTGTCCAACCCATGCCTGTATGGAAAAGTAGATGTAACATTATGCTGCTGATAATATATTTACTATATAGGATACAAACAATGTAAAAAAAAAAACAATGATTATTTTATATCTTTTACTTGTTTCAGTCATAAGACTCTGGCCATGCTGGGGCACTACTTTTAAGAATTTTAGTAACATGAATTGACCTCTGTACTTAGTTTTAAGCCTGGTGCTTATTTTATCTGCTGCTTTTGCTGAACTGCTAAGTTATGGGTACATAAACAAAGCAACACCAGTTGTCAAGCAGTGGTGGGGGATAAACACACACACACACACACACACACGCACATGTGACAGGCTTCTTTAATTTCTGCCTACCAAATCCAATCACAAGGCTTTGGTCAGCCTGGGGCTATAGCTGAAGACACTTGCCCAAGGTGTCACACAATGGTAGTGAACCTAGAACCATGTGATTTGGAAGTAAGCCTCTTACCACACAGCCACATTCATTTTTGTGTGTGGTTTGCAAGATATTTAATGTGAACTTGTGTGTTAAAACAGATTATATTATACCAATAATAAAAACATGCACTGTTTCATTTTCACTTCTTTATTATCATTCATTGATTGGTTTGCTATTTGACCAATTAACTAATTGATTGTTTGATTAATTATATGCAAGGGAGTACTGAAAAGTTCCTGGCTTTGGGTATAAGAAAATACAGGAGGATGAGTTAATTATGATTTTATTCAAGATATTCCCCTCTCAAATTCACACACTTATTGCAGCAGTCCTTCAGTCTTCCTATGCCCTATAAAAGAACTGAGAAACTTGGGCCTTCAAATAGGTCTTTCACAATACCCTTAAAGCCAGGAACTTTCAGCACCTTGTCATCAGTTATTCAATCATTCAAAATGTGATAACCAAAGTCTTTCATTGTCATTCATGACTTTTTCAATGATATGGTCAGCTTCTTTTATTCTCATTTTCTTTGGCAAGTACAAGAAACAACATCAAGTCTTATTCTGACCTCATCAGCTTAAATCGTAGCCTTCTTTGTGATTAATTACTAATGAATTCTTCCTACTGTCATTTTCTGGAAGTACAAGCTTAATTGTAATATTTTATAACTGCAAATGAGAGAAATATGGAATTATTAGATTTGTAAGAAGGAACATTTTTACATGTTTTAATAGAACAATTTTATCATTTGATATTTTTTAGGTTATCTTGATAAACCAGTTGCTTCTTACTTAATTTTATCTTTAATTTATCAAAACTTTGTAAATGATAAGATGGAGTATCACTATTTCTGATTCTTTCTAATTTAATTTTGTATTATTTATAAGTAAGCTGTAATTGATAAGATGTAATTGATAAACCCTCTCACCTCATATTGCTGGCCTTGTCCCTAAATTTAGAAACAAAAAATATCCCACTGATCGTAAAGAGCTTGCAAAGGTCATGAGTATTGCTCCTTCATCCAGATCCAGCAAGAAAAAAAGAATGGTGTAAACTAAATGCATCTGAAAACCTTGACAATAAGAATGTTCTTACTCTTAGCTAAACCCTTTAGCATTTTAAACTGGCCATATCTCGCCAAAATTCTCCCTGTTGTATGTTTAAACTGGACAAATCTGGCTTCTTGTACCTACCCTACAATGTCGTTTTGAAAAAAATCAATCACATCATAGTAATCTCACAGCTACAAGATAATGCACAAGTAATTCAAAACAAGGGAATATATAAGCATTACATTTGACAGAGTAATTTGAATGTTTAAGGGTTAAAAATAGTATGATATTATGTACACACTTGATGATAATCAGTGAACACACCAATTAAATCATAGTGTAAACATAAATATTGGAAATTAAACCTAGCTGTTACATAGCCCAAAAAATTATCTTATCAAAAATTCACAACTTATCTCTTAGATGGTTAGATATTTTAGAAAGCATTGTTTTGCTCTACTTTTTTTTTTACTGCTTAATACAGGTTTCCTGAATTATTAAGCTAATCTGATATATTGATTCATTAATTAACCCTTTACATTTAAACTGGCCCAAGTATTGTATCTGTTTTATGTTCAAACTAACCAGATTTAGCCTCTCATGCCTACCCTACAATGTCATTCTAAAAATTAATAATCATATCATCAGAATTTCAAAGCTACAAGATAGGTAGTGGGGCTCTGAAAGGGGTCTCAGGGAGTCACCTTCCTGAGCTAGTTTTCCACCACATTTCTTGAAAATCATGGTAGAAGCCTTGGTCTTGGGACCACTCATGTATAGAAACTGAGGTTGGGAGTAAGCAAAGGCATGCTTCCCTTAGAAAATCCAGCTCCAAAAAAGCCTCATGATAGCAAAGGAGAATGGGCACCAGCCAGCCAGCCGAAAGGTTGGGGTGGGCTGCACCTGCTTACCTTGGTTGCTATGGCATTGAGGTAGATCCAGCCACCCCCGTTAACAAGGACAAAACCCAGATTTAAAACACTGGATGATGATGACAATGAAGATAATGCATGGTTAATTCAAAACAGCTTGAATAAGTAAACATTACATTTTAGTGTAGTGATCTCAATGCTAAATGGTTAATTCACTGTTGGGCTTTTCATTTCCACAAGCAAAATGGACTAGTTTTAAATGTGTAACATTATGCTAATTATTTATGTAATTCTTTAAGAAGAGTAGTCCAAGAACTGAATCTGGAGATACATCACGAGTCTGGAGGTATGACATTACCAAGCTTGAGATATTATACCCTATTTACTCAAGAGTGTTGAGTGGGCTTGAGTGGAGAGTGTAATGCACCATGCTAGTTCAGCGGAGCTACTGAGAGAGAGAGAGAGAGAGAGAGAGAGGGAGAGAGAGAGAGAGAGAGAGAGGAGTTAATTGTGGTTGTGTTATGTGTTACAGACAGAATCTTTAGCAATCTTCCTTTTAGATGTAGTCAAAGATGATTGCTCATAGAATAGTCGCACTATTCAGTACATTTTAAACAGTAATCCAATATGGATTTGCTTGATCAGGGCTAAAGTATTTCCAGACCTTAAAGGGAAATTCTAGTTTTGTGATACAATTTTGACAATGCTACAGATGTTGGGGTTGCTATGAAAACACATATGAAATTCTCAGGTTCTGTATTTGTTGTGACTTTGAAAGCTTTAGTTCAGTTGTTCTCAACCACAGTCTATATGACTCTTGGGGGTCCATATAAAATTTTGTTGGTAAAATTTATTTGAAATAAATTTATTATACTTCTACATTATACAATATTTCAAGCATCTTTTAATACAAAACCTAATAATATTTAACCCTTTAGCATTTAAACCAGCCATATCAGCCCTAAATATTCTACCTGTTTTATGTTCAAATTGGCTATATCTAACCTCTCACACCTATCCTACTATGTCATTTTAAGAAATAAACAATCACATCATCAGTCTCAATGCTATAAGATAATGCATGATTAGTTCAAAATAATATGAATAAATAAGTATCGCATTTAACAGGCTAATCTGAATGCTAACAGGTTAATTATAAAAATATATGATTTTTGAAACATCAAATGGTTAGGAGGGTTCATCTCAGTAAAATAGGAATCAAAGGGGTCCATAGGTAAAAAAAAAATGGTTGAGGAACATTGCTTTAGTTGTATGTTGTTCATGATAAGACAGTGTGAAGCACTAGATTGTTTTCCAGATATGTTTAGGCACTAGGTCTTTGGTTGATGAAAGAGATTGGGTTTTTAATGTTCCTCTTGAAAGATGTTCTCAAAGTCTTTATTTATGGTGTCAGTGTAGGTCTAGGATGAAGTATGTAGAGGACATCTTTGTGCTTAAAGTCAGAGAAAGAGACATAACATTTATTTGTTTCAGTCACTGGACTGCAGTCATTCTGGGGCATTGCCTTCAAAGGTTTGGTCAAACAAAAATCAACTCAGTACTTATTGTTTTCAAGTCTGGTACTTATTCTATTGGTCTCTTTTGCCAAACCACTAACTTATGGGGATGTAATGGAACCAACATCGGTTGTCAAGTGGTTGTAGGGGACAAATACAGTACAAATGTGCACGTGCACTCACACTTACATGCATGTGCGCGCACACACACACACACACACACAAATGTTGGGCTTCTTTCACTTCTTGTCAGCCAAATCCACTCACAAGGGTTTGGTTAGCCTGGGGCTGTAGTAGAATATACTTGTCCAAGGTACTGCACAATAAGACTTGAACCCAAGCTACATGGTAGGAAAGCAAGCTACTTACCTCACCAGCCACACTTGTAACTATGGTTGTGTGCATTGTTAGGGTATTATGTCACTAATGTAAATAAAGAAGGATGTAGAAGATAGAATCAAACCTTTGTGTACATCATCATCATCATTTTATGTTCATTTCCCATGCTGGCATGGGTTGGATGGACTGGCATGGGTTGGATGGACTGGCATGGGTTGGATGGACTGGCACAGTCTGAGTCAGTTCTTGTGCCAAGTTATTGTCCTCCAAGATAGTTTGGGAACCACATCTTGCTCATGTGTTTCATTTTTTATTCTGATTTCTATGGTTAGATGTCCTTCCTATCATCGACCACTTTAGAGAGTGTACTGGATGCATTTTATCATGGTAGCAACACAAATGAGGTTTTTTGTGTCCCCTAGCTAAACAAGAAAAACATCCTTTCAGTTCTACATTATTTCTATTTGCCTGAGGCAACATGACCAAGAGACAATAATGATAGAAAAGGAAAGAGGGTAAGAATATGAACGAATATGAGAATTCTAAGAAAAGTGACTTGTGATAAAATGTTTGGATCATATTAAATTTCTTTCAACCACTTGAAGTATTTCAAATTTTCACCAGATTATTTTTTTTAAAAATGTAGTTATGCAAGCTGATGATAAAAATTGGATTCATTTTTTTTTCTAGAAATTAATAATAAAGAAGTTCTATCAGTGTAGAAAATATGAAAAATAGACGAAAGAAATTTAACAAGATCCAAGAGATGTGTTAAGCAGTTATAACAGCATTTTGAGAGATATGTTATTCTAAGGAAATTCTCTTTAGTCATGTTGGAGACATGACAATCTCTAGTCTGTCAATGAACAAACTAATGGAGACAGTTTGCAGCAGAAAAGACTGTGACAAGGGATGTGATAACGTCTTTAGCTGGACTAAGTACTGTGTTTTTTATGGGGGTGGTGTGGGGTGAAGATTGAAAGGGATTTGACAAATAACCATGTTAAAATTAAGATAATTTTAAATTTAATTGGGTGGGGTGAAGAAGGAAATTTCTCTTTTTTTATAATTTGGACATCAGTGTGAAAAATACACAGGAAAGTTGTTGGTGATTGGAAGGACATCCTATCCCCACTGCAAATAGAATGTGAGTATATGACTTAGATGTGACATCTTGTCCAAACTGTGCTAGCATGGAAAACAAGGCATAAAATGATTTTACACACACAAATATATAGATCTATTGGGTTGTCCGGAAAATTCGTGCCAATTTTTAAAGGAAAGAAAAAGATCAATAAATACTTGCCATTACATTTTTAATCAACCAAATATGAACCATTTTGTTGCACAGTGCGTCTCCATCTTTCCTGTAACTTGAAAATACCCTCTTCCCAGAATTGTGGTGGTTTCATGGCAAAGAATTCATCAAGGTATTTTTTTATGTCATCCAAGGAATTGAAATGTTTACCATTAAGACTATTCTGCAGAGACCTGAATAAGTGGAAATCTGAAGGAGCAACATCTGGTGAATATAGAAGGAGGGTGGGGTCACACATCCCAGCTGAGCTGCAGCAATTTTTGTCTGGTTCCCAAAGAAATGTGCGATCTTGCATTATCATGTTGGAAAACAACACCCTTCCTGTTGGCCAATTCTGGACGTTTCTCTTGAATTGCTGCTTTTAACTCGTCCAGTTGTGTGCAGTATTTCTCAGAATTAATTGTCTGGCTACTTGGGAGAAGCTCATAGTACAGAATTCCTTTCCAATCTCACCAGACACAAAGCAAAACATTTTTAGGGTGAAGACTCGCTTTTGGGGTGGCTAAGGGTGGCTCATGTTGCTTACTCCAGGATCGCTTTCTCTGAACATTTCGGTAGATAATCCATTTCTCCTCACCTGTCACAATTTGCTTTAAGAAAGGTGCGTTTTCATTCCATTTATAAAGTGAATCACAGATGGAAATGCGATCCAAAAGATTCTTCTCACTCAACTCATGTGGTACCCAAACATCGTAGCGATTTGTGTACCCAAGCTTTACCAGGTGCTCATGAATGACGGATTTTGATAGGTTGAGGCTTTCTGCCAATTCTCAGATTGTGCAATGTGGGTTATTCTCAATTAATGACTTGATTTGGTTATCATCTGTAGTGGATGGTCTGCCTGATCACTCTTTATTAATAAGGCTACAATCTCCAGCTTGGAACCTTGCGAACTGCTTCTGTACAGTTCTTTTGGATAAAGAGACATCACCGTAAACTGCGCATATTTCTTTGGTTGCTTGTGAGGCATTTTTCCCTTTACAGAAAAAGAAAAGCATCAAGTGCCGAAAATAAACTTTCTTATCTTGCATTTTAAAGGGTTACAGAATTAACACAGGTTATAGGAACATAAACCTTCCTCGAAAAGATAGCTTGAACTGTGCTCTAAATGGAGGTGTAGTCAAATCCTATCTTATGGACTCAACCATGTTCTAAAATAAGTTGAAAGGTAAGCTACTATAAATCGGCACAAACTTTCCAGACACCCCAATATATATATATATATATATATATATATATATATACATGTATATACATACATATATATGGACTGAGATGTCTGGTGATATGAGGTTCTTGAGAAGACCTGCCCATGTCACCAAAACTGTTCTAGAAGTACTGGGTGTCTCACCTACACTTAACAAGAAAACTTCTCACACTCTCTACCACAACAAACCAAATTACATCTCTACGTCTCTTCTCTTCCTCGCATTTCCACTTCATGTACTATGCTTACCTCCCACTCCCCAATCCTGTCCTCTTGGCCCTGTCCCACTAGCTCTCTGCTAGCTCCTGACCTGTGTGTTCCACTCACATGTAACAAGAAAACATTTCACACACCCTACATTGACAAACCAATCTACATCTCTACACTTCTTCTCTTCCTCACATTTCCTCCTTCATTCACTATGCCTGCCTCTCACCCCACCAAGCCTGTCCTCATAGCCCTGTTCCTCTGTATCATTGCTAAGGTTAACTATGTATTGCTTTTGCAGCAGGACACCTATTTCTGTCTTGATTCCTGATCGCTCTCTCTTTCTCCCTCTCTCTCTCCCCCCTTTCTCTTCCTTCTCTGACCAGGTAACCTTGTACCTCCTCTACAGCAACACACCTGTTTCTGCCTCTCTGTCTCTGCCTTTCATCATCTGACACAAGATCACCCCCTCCAAAGCCCCCATCTTTCTTAAAAGATTTATGTTTTGAAGGTTACTTGGTGACCCTGTCAGTGCAGGTGCCAGTTAAAAAGTATCTAGTCCACACTCCAAAGTGGTTGGTGTTAGGAAGGGCCTCCAGCTGTAAAAATCCTGCCAAAACAGTTACAGAAATCTTGTGCAGGCTTCTTCCTGGCCGGCTCCTATCAAACCATCCCAACCATGTCAGCATGGAAGGCAGACGTTAAGCGATTATGATGATGAGAAATAATTATTATTTATATATATCAATTAGAAAATGGAGGATCATATGCTGAACCCAACTACTTGCAGACAGTGTATCCCGTTGAATTCATTAATTTAATTCATAGCTAAAGTGACAAAAAAAAAAAACAAAAAACCCCACAAAGTACAGGTGTTTATGACAAACCATATTATTTTGCCAACCGTGTTTACAGATAAAAGTACAAAGTACATAAGGAATTAGAGAATGTTCATTCTCTAATTCCTTATGTACTTTGTACTTTTATCTGTAAACACGGTTGGCAAAATAATATGGTTTGTCATAAACACCTGTACTTTGTGGGGTTTTTTTTTTTTTTTTTTGTCACTTTAGCTATGAATTAAATTAATGAATTCAACGGGATACACTGTCTGCAAGTAGTTGGGTTATTATCCTCCATTTTCTAATTGATATACAAATTTGGGGTACCCCCCCCCCTTTGTACCCGCTCCCATTTACTGCACTTGGTAAAACACTAGTGTAGCAATAATTGGGTACCCTCCCAGCAGTATATTGGATAGATACTATCCCTTAGTGGGTTGAATCCTCAACCCCTAACTCTCTCGCATTATATTATATATATATATGTGTGTGTGTGTGTGTGTGTGTATATATATATGTGTGTATATCGTTGGCGATTTTTTCTTCCTCCGTCTTTCCTATATTTCTGACGAAGAGCTCCGCTCGAAACATCAAATTCTCTTTCTTTCCTTTCCCGAGCGTCCAGTAATACAATATCTGTATCACATCCTCGCGTTTTTCTTTTTTGAACTCACTATATATATATATATATATATGTATATATATATATATATGGCTATTTTCCAATTTCTCCCAAGAATTTTCCTAAGACAATATTGATAATATCATTCTATATGGCAACGATGGCAGGACAGGAAGATATACTGTGGCGTGACTAGAGACACTTGTCAAGCCTACCAAATGCACTACTAACCTTACTGATTCTATACGAAATTTCATCATCAAGACCAGTAGTGCTCAAAGTACTTTTTAAATAAATGAATTTAGTTACAACTTTCAACCTATGTCCATACACAATTCTTGGATGAGATTCAAGGACTGCCTCAGAATTGCTTTGACACAGACAGGAGTTTCAGCTATTGATTGGGAAAGAGAGGCACAAGACCAAAATGGATGGAGAAAAAGAGTACACAGTGGTTGTTCAAAGTTTGAAAGAGAGAAAATGAAACACAAGAAGATTAAGAGAAGGCTTAGAAAGAACGCACTTGTGGAAAATGTGGGAGAATTACCCTTAATTATTTTAATACATTACCCCTTAATTCTTTTAATATATATACAACTAGCAGAGATACCCGGCCTTGCTCGGGATTAAAATGGCATAGATTTTTATAGCTTTACTTGTTTCAGTCATGTAACTGCGACCATGGTGGAGCACCGCCGTTGGTCGAAGAAATCAACCACAGGATTTATTCTTTGTAAGCCTAGTACCCATTCTGTCAGTGTCTTTTACCAAACCGTTAAGTTACAGGAATGTAAACACAGCAACATCAGTTGTCAAGCAATGGTGGAGATACAAACACAAGACACAGGTACACACATACACAAATATACACATATATACAACAGTCTTCTTTCAGTTTCTGAGTACGAAATCCACTCACAGGATTTTGGTCAGCCTGAGGCTATATATATATATATATATATATATGCTTTCGGTGCGAATGGCTTTATTATTCGGTGCCGTATTTTACAATCCTGTAAATAATAATAATGGTATTTTTATGTAGGCTTGAGGCTTATGCAGTTCACCGTGCAATGACTAACGAAAATAGTCTAATAACAGAGCATATAAGCCCTCAACAGAAGGAGGAGGGCTTTCCCCATCTGCGTGGGACGCGAACCCACATCCCTTTGTTAACATCACTAAGTGTGTTACCTTCACACGCAGATGGGAAGGCCTTCTTTTTTCTGTCGAGTGCTTATATGCCTCGTTATTGGACTATTTTCCTTAGTCATTGCACGGTGAATGCCATAAGCTTTGAGCTTATATAAAAGTACCATTATTATTATTATTTAAAGGATTGTAGAATACGGCATCGTATAACAAAACCCTTATGGTCTGCAATACCAACTTCAGGAAACCTGCCAGTCACCTAGTCACCTACCGCTCCGGCAGACACTCTAGCCAAATCGACTACATCCTCGCCAGAAATAGGGAAAGAGGGCGGCTTATAAATGCCAAAACCTACCCTGGCGAAGAATGTACCCCACAACATAAATTAGTAGTTAGCGACTTTGGGATCGAGGCAAAATGGGTGCCCAGAATTAGACAGGCTTGGAGGAGAAGGGTGTGGAAGCTTAAAGACCCTGCAAATGGACAGAGACTTAGAAACAAGTTACTTGAAACATTTAACGAAATAGAAGGGGATATAGCATCATACAACGTGGAAGACAATTGGAGATTTCTGCGGGACAACCTGTTGAAAGCCACCGACCAGATCTGTGGGTGGTGTAAGGTCCCCTCTTGACCCAGAGTAACGTGGTGGTGGAACAAGGAGGTAGACAGGGCTATTAGACAAAAGAAACAGGCTTGGAAGGACTGGAAGAACGGTGGTAGCAGGGAATTGTACCAATGTGCCAGAAGGGAGGCTAGGCGACAGGTTTATTTAGCCAGAGGGGAAGCAGATAAGAAAAGATTTGCCAATGTTCTGCGCCGTGAGGACCAAAGACTCGAGGTATTTCGTGTTGCAAGACAGTGTAGGAGAGAAATGTGTTCGCATGGATGATGGTACGCTTGCACTAAATGAGGATGCAAAGAAAGAGGTCTGGAGATGCCACTACGATAGATTGCTTAATAAAGAGAATGAATGGGAGGAAGAGAGCCTGCCGTATGTCGACCCAATAGAGGGACCAGCTATCCGAGTTGATAGTACCAGGGTAGATAAAGCAATTAAGAGTATGAAGACCGGGAAAGTCCCCGGCCCATCAGGAATCACTGCAGAGATGCTCAAAATATCTGGCAGTGTTGGCTATAGCCTAGTCACCCGTATTACGAACCAGGTGATACACGAAGGAGTCATACCCAATGACTGGTGTAGCAGCATCATAGTCAACTGCTACAAAGGTAAAGGTGACGCTTTAGATACAAATAATTACAGAGGCATCAAGCTGTTAGATCAGGTTATGAAAGTTACAGAGAGGGTCATAGCCCAACTAATTAGGGAGCGAATCAATTTAGATGAGATGCAGTTTGGGTTCGTGCCAGGTAAAAGCACTACTGATGCCTTATTTCTAGTGAGACAGCTGCAGGAGAAATACCTAGCTAAGGATAAACCTCTGTACCTGGCTTTCGTTGACATGGAGAAAGCCTTTGACAGGGTCCCCTGATCCCTTATCTGGTGGTCAATGAGGAAACTTGGGATAGAAGAATGGTTAGTGAGAGCTGTGCGAGCCATGTACAGAGATGCTGCCAGTAAGGTGAGGGTTGGAAATGAGTACAGCAATGAATTCTGGGTAGAGGTAGGGGTCCACCAAGGTTCCGTCCTCAGCCCCCTCTTATTTATCATAGTCCTCCAGGCAATCACAGAGGAGTTCAAGACAGGTTGCCCCTGGGAGCTCCTCTATGCTGATGACCTTGCACTAATTGCGGAGTCACTATCAGAACTAGAGGAGAAGTTTCAGGTGTGGAAGCAAGGTCTAGAATTGAAGGGCCTTAGAGTCAACCTAGCTAAAACCAAAATCCTAATAAGTAGGAAGGTAGATAAAACACAAACCCCTTCAGGTAGATGGCCCTGCTCAGTATGTAGAAAAGGAGTAGGTAGTAACTCTATAAGATGTACCCGGTGCAAGCTATGGACACATAAGAGGTGCAGCAACATCAAAGCAGGTTAACTAGCAAGTTAGTTTTTGTTTGTGGCAGATGTTCAGGTGCAATAAAGACTGTAAACAAACAGGAAACAACTTCTATCTCATTCCAGGGTGAAAAACTAGAGGTAGTCGATAGCTTCCGCTATCTGGGCGACCAAGTTAGTAGTGGGGGTGGGTGCGCTGAAAGTGTAGCTGCTAGAATAAGAATAGCCTGGGTCAAGTTTAGAGAGCTCTTACCCCTGCTGGCGACAAAGGGACTCTCACTCAGAGTAAAAGGCAGACTGTATGACGCATGCGTACGAACAGCCATGCTACATGGCAGTGAAACATGGGCTGTAACTGCTGAGGACATACGTAAGCTTGCAAGGAATGAAGGGAGTATGCTGCGTTGGATGTGTAATGTCAATGTGAATACCCGTCAGAGTGTAAGTATCTTGAGAGAAAAGCTGAACATTAGAAGCATCAGTAGTGGTGTGCAAGAGAGACGATTGCGCTGGTATGGACATGTGGTGAGAATGGATGAGGATAGCTGCGTGTAAAAGTGCCACACCCTAACAGTTGAGGGAACCCGTGGAAGAGGTAGGCCCAGGAAGACCTGGGCTGAGGTGGTAAGGCAAGACCTTCGTACATTGGGCCTCACCGAGGCGATGACTACTGACCGAGACCTTTGGAAATGTGCTGTGCGTGAGAAGACCCGGCAAGCCAAGTAAGATTGTTGCCAGTGCCCCTGGACTGGCTCTTGTGCGGGTGGCACATGAGATACACCATTTTGAGCGTGGCCGTTGCCAGTACCGCCTGACTGGCTCCCGTAGGATTTTCGAGCGAGATCGTTGCCAGTGCCCCTGGACTGGCTTGTGCGGGTGGCACATAAAAGACACCATTTCGAGCGTGGCCGTTTTCGTGCGGGTGACACGTAAAAGCACCCACTACACTCTCTGAGTGGTTGGCGTTAGGAAGGGCATCCAGCTGTAGAAACTCTGCCGAATTAGATTGGAGCCTGGTGTTGCCATCCGGTTTCACCAGTCCTCAGTCAAATCGTCCAACCCATGCTAGCATGGAAAGCGGACGTTAAACGATGATGATGATGATATATATATATATATATAATTAAGGGTACTGAGAAACAGCACTTACATGCTAGAGATAGATGTCAAATGATTCTAAAAGCCACTTCAAAAAACAACCATTTCAGTATCTTTAATTATAATTATATCTTCATATTAATTTTTACCTGTATGGTTTGTATTACATGCTGGGCACTGATTATTAATTGATTTTATCCTGGCACTTGTTCCGGTGGCACATGAAAAACATTCAAGTGAGGTCGTTGCCAGTGCCGCTAGACTGGCTCCTGTGCAGGTGGCACGTAAAAAACATCATGTTGAGCGTAGCCGTTGCCAAGTACCGCCTCACTGGCCCTTGTGCCGGTGGCATGTAAAAGCACCCACTACACTCTCGTAGTGGTTGGCGTTAGGAAGGGCATCCAGCCATAGAAACTCTGCCAGGTAAGATTGGAGCCTGGTGCAGCCTTCTGGTTCGCCAGTCCTCAGTCAAATCGTCCAACCCATGCTATCATGGAAAGCAGACGTTAAATGATGATGATGATGGTATTCAGTCATTTCACTGTAGCCATGCTGGAAGACCACTTTTAGTCGAACAAATCCACCCTAGGACTTATTCTTTGTAAGCCTAGTACTGATTTTATCGGTCTCTCTTGCTAAACCGCTAAGTTACATCAACATAAACATGCCAACATTGGTTGTCAAGTGATCGTGGAGGGACAAATACAGACATATATGTATCTCATTGTTGTTTCTCTTGTTCATCTTTGTATCGTCTATCTGTCTGAACGTTTTAGACAGATGCCCTCTATTGTGTTATTGCTTCATTTTGATATATATATATATATATATGTATATATATATATATACATATATATATATATATATACAGACGAGCTACTTTCAGTTTCCGTCTTTCAAATCCACTCACAAGGCTTTAGTTGGCCTGAAGCTGTAGTAGAAGACACTTGCCCAAGGTGCCATGCAGTGGGACTGAACCTGGAACCATGTGGTTGGGAATCAAGCTTCTTACCACACAGCCACACATAATATATATATCTCTTTCATTCTTTTACTTGTTTCAGCCATGCAGCTGTGGTCATGCTGGAGCACCACTACATACATATATATATATATATATATATATATATATATAAATGTATATAGACACACACACACACACACATATATATATATATATATATATATATATATACATCATCATCATAACCATCGATTAATGTCTGTTTTCCATGGGTTGGACACATATACATACACACACACACACACATATATATATATATATATATATATATATATATATATATATATATATCTTTTATCTTTTACTAGTATCAATCATTGGACTGAGTCCTTATGCTGGCGTATCATTTTGAAAAGTTTAGTCGAACACATTGACACCAGAACCTATATTTTTAAACTTTGATACTTATTGTACCAGTCTTTTTTGCAGAACAGTTAAGTTACTGGAACGTAAACAAATCAACACGGGTTGTGGTGGAATGAATACATAGACACACACACACAATATATATATATATATATATATATATATATATATATATATATATATATATATATATATATATATATATATATATATATATATATATATATATATATAAAATCCCCCCTCCAGACGGGCTTCTTACAGCTTCCTTCTACTTAGTTTACTCAGAAGGCTTTGGTCAGCCCAACGCTATAGGAGAATACAGTGACTGGTAATGAAGTGACAGGAAAAAAAGTCACAATTAATTTATGGGATCCGGATAAACCTCCTCGGATACCCCCCATCCCCGGACAAAACTCCTGTGACTTTATTACCGTGACTTTTTTTCCTGTGACTTTTTTTTTTTTACATGGATTCGAGAATACAACTGCTCAAGGCGTCACGCAGTGGGACTGAACTCAAAACTATGTGGTTTGGAAGCAAACTTCTTGTGTACACACAAGTGCGTGTGTGTGAGTTACGAAAGAGATTATATGATGTTATAAGGGAAAGAGATTATTTACTTATAATTCAGGTCGTTATTGTTTAACCCAAGGTGAATCTTCATTGAACAGACAGGCCTACATTATCAAGTGTGTCCTATAATTTTTAAAAGTAATAATATAAAGGGGAGGTTTGGTTGCTGTATATAGGAAGCCAAGCGATCACGAAAAACAGCTATCCTTCGTTATCACAATTAACTAACTGTAAGGCATAGAGACACACACCCTAACTGTTATTTTGTTCTACGTAACTAGTTGAGTCAAGCAAAGGTTATGGTGAAATACATATTAAATTGGTCTTTAGTTTGTGTATGTGCATATTAGATTGTGTGTATTAGTGTATTCACACCAATATCTGTGTACATATAATTGTGCTTTGTGTGTGTGAGAGAGAGAGAAGGAAAGAAAGAGAAAAAGGTTTTTCGTGTGTTTGTAAACGTGACTGAGTACCTGCGTGCTAAATGCTGTGTGAGTGTGTGTTCGTTCATATGCTAACACGAACAGTATGTGTTTATATTCTAACACGAACAATGTGTGTTCATGTACAGTGTGTGCTATGAACACACAGACACACACAAACATTTGTCGAGTCTCATAACCTCTCCAATTGTAAAACGTAAATCATAAAAACAGTATTCTATTACCAAAATAAAAAGGAGTAGAATACTAATTAAATATCATTGAATGGGGACTTTTCGCGTTTTTTCCGGTAAAAATTTCCGCATAAACGTCCCTCTATATTTCTTTAGCAATGCCATGTGGTTCCTCCTACATAATACATCTAATCAGGTAATGAGGGTAAACTGACTACTAAGATAGTCATAGTAGTGGCAGAAATATATTACGGACAAGCTGTTCTTTCTTCAATGGAACTGGTCACACACACGCGCCATTTATCTTTCAGGACAGCGCATCTTCTTTTCTCTCTAAGGATTTTATTGTGTTTTGATTAAGCATTTGTGATTAAAACTTATATTCTCAGAGGATTTATATTTAATCAAAATTACTTCTTGCTGTATGTCGTCTTATAAGCAAAATATGTGTATTCATAATGGTGCCGTTACAGACATACAGGACAGTTAAAGCTTTGCTGCATTATGTATTATTGTGGAATATAGTTTACAGTTGACTGTGCAATGTAGTAATATGGAATAAATTTGACTTGGTCTGTGTGTGTGTGTGTGTGTATATATTTATTTATGGGTTTCAGCCAAGTGGCTGTGGTCATGCTGGAGCACCACCGTGAAAAATTGTGCCAACCACCGGATGCCGAAACCCGGGATCGAACTAGGGACCTTTAGATCTTCAGTCTATATATAATATATATGTATGTATGTATATATACTTGCTGTTTATGTGTATATTCATGAAAACTGTTCGACGAACAGGAACGTAACAGTTCTGTGAACATTTTGCAGCTTTTATATAAAGCATATTACTCTACCCTTGGTATTCGAGTACTATCTTTTCCACATTGTTTTGCACTTATGTACTTACCCGTGTGTGTGTGTGTGTGTGTGTGTATGTATATAGATAGATAGATAGCACGCACACACACACGTTTGTATGTTATGTGTATATAGTAATGTCTAAAAGTATAGTTATCTTGCTGTATATAATGCTTAATACATTTACAGCAGTTTTTAAATTTCATTTTTGTTTATCACGTACAGCTAAGAAGTGCATCGTTCATGACCTCTTGTCAGGGTTTCCGATTCTGCTGGAGAGTAGGGGCTGAATTTATCCTCTGACCTGGAGACCTAGCCTGAATAAATTGCAACAGAATCAATTCCGCCATAGGCGCCTATCTATTGTAAGAGCTAGTTTTTGTATATAATAATCAAGCAATCTAAAAACAAACGATGAAAGGAAAATGGTTATATTTTATGAATTCCCTTTCGCTTAAATATTTCTGTTATTAATAAATTTTCCATTTGATGAAATGCAATACAATTTAGAAAAAAGCCTCAAATCTTTCATCTCGACCTAATGTTTCGTAATGAATTTTAGTTATACAGGTATTATTTTAAAATTGTATTTTAATAATTAGAATTTTTGAATTTTTGATAAAATAAAATCCTGACAATTTATTGTATATAATTATTTTGAAAGTTATATATATTTCTGTGTGTATGTGTGCGCGCGTTTATATATATATATATATATATATATATATATATATATATATATCACACACATCTGTCTATAATGTGTATATAATACACACACACACACGTGTATTAAAGCTAATGAAATATTCTAAAAAAAATTAGAAATGTTCCCCCCACAAAAAATACAAGCTAAATTTCTGTCAAGTTCCCAGAACTTTAGTGAAAATATTACTGTATATAAAAACAAAAATCAGCAGCACTGCCATTATATCACGATGGATGGAAGTCGTCAACAGATTTAAACATGTAGTATAGAAAAATGCAGGCAGTGTTGATTGAGGGACCAACGTTTATATATTTAAGGTTTTTTTTTAATTGTTGTAACATTTGAAATATTTTCAGATGACAAAAAGATAAAAAAATTTGTTTTAAATATAATAAAGAATTAGACAGAAAAAAACATTGTGTGTTTGTGTAAGGGTTGTGTAGTAAAGAAGAGCTAACCAAACATCCAGCCGCCATCTTTAAAAGATCTAGGTCATTCTCGTCTTTGTAATAAAACCATGGGTAATAAGCCATATTTATATTTAGCATTTCAGTTGTATCTATTTTTGCACCATTCTAATAAAATCTATGAAAATTAAATGCTAACTGAAGTATTATATACACACACACACATATATATGTAAGTCTTATTAATATGTATAAATATATTGATATTTTCCTTTTCAGTCATACAATATTTGTTTGTCATTTTCTTTTTCAGCTACACGATATGTCATTTTTCATTTAATCACAGATATGTTTTTGTGTCATCTAACACACACACACAGTTGAATAACACATTTGAATAGTTCATGTCATCTAAGTCAGGATAACCGAAATAGGAGATCGATGGTGGTCAATGACAGCATCAGTCATTTGAATAGAAAGAAAAACAAAATTGTACTATGTTCGTGTGCTTCGATTTATTATTTTTTTTATTGAACTCCCGCTGCACTTCAATTTTCTTGAATAATGAATTCCCGGTCTGTTCGAACATGTCATTTTTATTAACAATTATCATTAAAAGATAGGTGCTACATACAGTATGAGCCTTTATTAGCCTGCTTAATAATTACCAACTGACAACTAATTTCATTTTTGTGTTGAAATCCAGAAGAGATTGATAAAATAAAAAGCTGGGATAAGATTTAAGTGAATGAGCTCTTTATGTGGCCTTGCCCTAACGTTAGAAATTATTGATTATATTGTGATAATGGCAAGGCTGATGTACATAACAAGAGACCGCTCCATTCTAGTTGGAGCAGAAAAGAAGCCATTTATAAGCGAATGGAGGCGCTTTTGAAATAAATTTTACATGTACAAAATCATATATTTATATTTTTATAATTTCATATATATATATATATATATATATATATATATATATATATATATATATATATATATATATATATATATATGAAATATTGTAGATCCTCGAGGATCGAGTATTTTTTCTAAAAAAATATGTATCAGTTTTGCAATCCACTGAGTTTTTGCATTCTTCGTTCACATTAGATTAGCTTTCAACATATATGAATATAATTAACACATACACACAATGTTAAAATACTTTTCTGGTTTGTAATCTATTTGAGATAACTAATTTTGTAACTTATAAATAATGTATATACTCCGAACATGTTATATGGTTTGCATGTGAATTTTTCTCCTTTTTGGAAAGATTGAGTTGTCATTTTATTTTATTGATGTCGCCAGGGAAAAGAAATACCCAAGCGATAATTTCCTATTTCTCCTCGTTACGAATCTTAAGTTTGACATTTATGTTAGTATTTTGGCGAGCTAGCAGAATCGTTAACACCGCTGGACGAAATGCTTAGCGGTATTTCGCCCGTCGCCACGTAATGAGTTCAAATTCCGCCGAGGTGGATTTTCCCTTTCATCCTTTCTGGGTCGATGAATAAGGTAACAGTGAAACACTGGGGTCAATGTAATCGACTCGTCCCCTTCCACCAAATTTCAGGCCTTTCTACCTATAGTAGAAAAGATTATTTTTATTTGTACATCAAGCATACGAGACAGGATAAAGAACGATAATCACTAGACAAACAAGGCTTGTCAATGTTTGCTGCTCTCCCTTTATTATTATTTTTTAAAAACCTCTGTAAGATGTCCGACCTCGGACATACATACTTTTTACTTCTAGTTGACGTGTTGGATACTCACTCTACCAATAGTTACTCTTATTATCGAAATTTTTTTCAGATTCTTACCTTTTCAACAATAGACTCGACGATTTTGCTCGAAATACAGCATTTCAAAATTTTAGTTTCCATTCCACCACTCCAAATTTTTTTGTTTTCAATTTCTTTTTTAAATTCTTATCTTGTTTGAATTGCGTATTTTGAAATTTAGAGATTTGGCATTTGGAAAAAATTGTCCTTCAAAATTTCATTTTTTTTAGTTTTACCCTCGCCTTTGTGACAATAAGCAGACGACAGAAAGAAGGGAGGCCACAATATGGTTGTTTGAACAGTGTCTTTTTTTTTCTTCTGTTTGCTGGGTCTGGTGAAATAAGTTGTGCCTATGGCATTTGCAGGCTCTCCTAAAGTGGTTAGATTAATACCATTAATGTTCCTATTGAACCATTGTCTGTTGACATCTGAAAGGTAGGAGTAGGGGGTGAATTTCAAAGGGCCAGCGATCTGGGAAAGCTAGAAAGAAGAGATAGTGCAATTGGTGAGTTAGAGGTCGGAGTGTATCTGTTAGTAACTTCATGCCAATCTGTTGAATGGATGTAGTTTATGATGCCTGTGTGTGCAGAAGTATCGCTGTACCAGATGTGAGTGCAATAATCCATTTTGGTCCTCACTTGAGCTTTGTAGGGCATCAATAATTGTTGGGGTTTAAAGAGAAAGGCCAGTCATTAGGATGTGGTCTTGGCTATGTTAAGGATGTGATCCTTGGTATTAGTGAGCTGCTCACGACTAAGTGGGCATATGGGCTGATGATGTTTTCTTGATATGAGTAGTATTTTATACATTGGCGTAGATGTGGGTGTGTGGTAAGACACTTTCTTCCCAATCACATGGTTCCAGGTTCAGTCCCACTGTGTGACACCTTGGGCAAGTGTCTTTTACAATAGCCTTGGGCTGACCAAAGCCTTGTGAGTGGATTTGGTAGATGGAAACTGAAAAAAGCCTGTTGTATATATATATATATATATATATATATATATATAAATCTATGTGTGTGTGTCTTTATGTCTGTGTTTGTCTCCCCACCACTGCTTGACAACTGGTGTTGGTGTGTTTGTGTCCCTGTAACTCAGCAGTTCAATAAAAGAGACTGGCAGAATAAGCACCACTTCTTAAAAAGAAAAAAAGAAGTACTGGGCTCAATTCAGTTGACTAAAAATTCAAGGCAGTGCTCCAATTATAAGAATAAAGAATATGTGTATGTATGTTATATATATATTATTTCTTTTATTTGTTTCAGTCATTTAACTACAGCCATGCTGGAGTGCCACCTTTTAGTCAAAGATATTAACCACATAACTTATTCTTTGTAAGCTAGGCACTTATTCTATCAGTCTCTTTTGCTAAACCACTAAGTTACAGGGATGTGAACACACCAGCATTGGTTGTCAAGTGATGAAATGGAGGTCAAGGACAGACACAGAGACACACACACACACACATGCAATGGGCTTCTTTCAGTTTCCATCTACTAAATCCACTCACAAGGCTTTGGTTGGCCCAAGGCTATAGCAGGAGACACTTGCCCAAGGTGCTACGCAGTGGGAATGAACCTGGAACCAAGTGGTTGGGAAGCAAGCTTCTTAACACACATCCACGCCTCTGCCTGTATGTATATATATATATATATATATATATATATATATATATATATATATATATATATATATATATATATATATATATATATATATATATATATATATATATATATATATATATATATATATATATATATATATATATATATATATATGACCTGTTCAAGTACCATCTGATCCAGGAATTGAAACACTAACCACTTAGCCACACACACATATAGCCTAATCACTTAGCAATGTGTGTGTGTGAGTTCTGGAAGTGCTGTGTTCCACCCGCATATAACATTAAGTTTTTCACATCCCAGTAAACCAAAATGCATCTCTTCTTCATGCACCATACTTTCCTTTCCCTCCCCACTCCTGCAGCCCAATTCTGTCCTTTCTGCCCTGCCAACTGTATCATTGCTATCCTGTTGTCATCCTCTCTACATTACCAGGTTTCACCATTCACTGTATTACTCTGCCCCACCCCTTTGCATTCATGTGAACTCCCTACTCATGCACCCTGGACAGTCGTTTACCATCCCATTTATATTCTCATTCTTGTACCTTAGAAGCATGCACTGGCACATTGTCACCATCTCTCTCACTCATTTTCAGTCTTGTTCTCTCTCTTGCTTGCTCCCTCTTACTCTCACTCTTTCTCATTCTTGCTCTCTCTCCTCCCCCTCTCTTTCTCTCTTTCTGACTGGGGTAACCATGTATCTCCTTTACTTGTTTCAGTTCCTCTGTCATACTCTAACATCTGATCACCGAGCACAAAGCCACTTGCTTCAATATTGACCCACTTTCAAAGGATCTTTGTTTTGCAGGCTCCTTGGTGACCTCACTGGTGCTGGTGCCATGTAAAAAAGTGCCCAGCTCACTCTGTAAAGTGGTTGGCATCCAGCCATAGAAATCAAATCAAAACAAGCAGTGGAATTTGGTGCAGTTCTCTCATTTACTAGCTCCTGTCAAACTCTCCACCCTTGGTAGCATGGAAGACAGATGCTAAATGCTTCCGCTTTTGATGCTGATGATGTACAAGGTGCATCCCAGAAGTTTTTAGACTGTTTCAGGAGAGACATAGGATCCTCTGACTTTCATGCACTTGTAGCACTTCAGCCACTTTGTGATGGCTCCATGGAAATTTCCCAAAGTGAAGGTGTCCAGGACCCTTGTCACAGCATTCTTTACCTTCAAAACGGACTGCCTTTGAAGTTCTCATTCAGCCTGGAGAACAACCAAAAAATCACAGAGAACAAGGTCTGGACTGTAGGGAGAGTAAGGGACAGTTTCAATGCCCATCTCTATCAAGTAGTTGGTTGCCAGGATTCTCATCACTGAGCACCCTGCAAATAAACTTTGCATGAATTTTTGTATATGTTTAGATCTTCATAAACAATTGTGTACAATTGTGACACCAACTTCAAACTGAATGTCTATTGTTTTTATAGAGATATATGGCAGTCTTCATTCAGAAAACTGTGAATTTTCTCAACCAGCTCTAATGTAAGTTTCTGTAATATTATTTTTCCAGTTTGATACAAAACTTTATTGTGTAGAAAGTTTTTAAATGTCCTGACTGCATTCTGCAAACTAGTCAGATGTGACAAGCAGTGTTTGGTAGGGTGTGTTTTCAAAGTGCTCTTACAGGTATCTCCTTCAATGGAGCAACAAGAATTGACAGGTTGGCTTATTAGATGTATAGTAATGATACACTAAAATTACAGTAATCTTGGACATTTATAACTACTTTTTCTAAGAAAGTCTCAAAACCTTGGAATGCACCTTACCAGCATGGAAAATAGATGTTGTGCTTGAAAAGACATTTCAAGCTAAGTAAAAGCGTGGTTGCCCTTGCATACAGGCTTGTCCTTTGCAACCCCACCAGCTGAGCATCCCTTCTCTTGTGGGCTTGTAAGTGCTAGTGCTGTGCAAAAAAGACCTGTGCCAGTGCTGCGTAAAAGTACCCAGTACACTCTGTAAAGTGGTTGATGTTTGGAAGGGCCTTCAGCCATAGAAATCATGCCAAAACAGACATGGAGTCTGAACAACCCTTCAGCTGGTCAGTTTCGTCAAACCATCCAACCCATGCCAGCATGGAAACCAGACGTTAAATGATGACGATGATGATGATGATGATATATATGTATATTAGGGTGGAGCAAAAAAGGTACTTTTTACACAGATTTTCCAAATATGTTTTTACGAATATATTTTTTATTGCAAAATCCTTTAAAAACAACTGTTTTAAAACCGGAAGTTCTTAAATTTACATCTTCAGGCTCCGTAGTCCACTTGAAATTTTGAATAATGAGTGAAAAATCAATTTATAATATGTTTGCTGTTCCTCATTTTATTTTTTTGCATTCATTGTTACGAATTAATTTTCTTTTGTAAAATTTATTAAAAACAAGAATGTTGAAATCTGAAGCTCTAAAATTTATACCTTTAGGCTCCGCAATGCACTTAAAATTTTGAAATTATGTGAAATAAATAGACTTTTCAACTTTGTTTTCTTTATTACCTCTGCCTAATGTAAGGCGGAGTTATTGTTTTCAGCTGTGTTTGTTTGTTTGCTTGTTTGTTTGTGGACAAGATATCTCAAGAACCGCTAGATGGATTTGGATGAAACTTTCAGGGATGTTTGGCATGACTGGCATTAACTGATTAGATTTTGGGAGCAATCTTGTACTGGTTAAGGATTCGGGATTATTTTTCCGGCTTTTTTACTTAATTTTTGAGAGCAGTCGGGTTCATTTGAGGTTATTTCAGATATTTTCATTTTAAAAATCATCTCCGGGTAATTTTGAAAGGACGTTGATGTTGCCTTGGTGGAGGTTTGCGCTTTCTGAGTGCTCTTGTTATTTTTAATACCAGGTCATCGAATATATGTGTTACATGAAGTCTAGATTATGCACACATTAAAATGAATTAAGCAAACTGTTAAGATTGTAGCAGAAAAGATAATTCTTCTTTGACAAAAGGCATCCATCCTTTGTGTTACGATTGAGTCAATTAAACCGAAAATCTTAAACTTTCCCTTGCTGATGTAGAGGGGTGGCTGTAATATGGCTGATTTTTTCTAATCAGCCTCTGAACGTTCTGTTTAGATACTGATTGATCTATTCTGCCAATGATCATTTTTCAATTTGTCTGTTAATCCTGTAGAAAATCTTATTCTCTCTATGGTACTTCTTTGTCTCTACTACAATTGCAGTTTTTGAACGAGTTGCACTTGCAACAGAAAATGTCAAATAAACCTTTTGCTGCATTGTTTTTAAACACATTACACTTCCTTTGAAACAATGGCACATTTTTCCTATTTTTCACAGATTTTAGTAATGCTTGGTACTTTAGATATAAGTTTAAGATTTTTGGTTTAACTGACTCAATTGTAACACAAGGGATGGATGCCTTTTGCCAAAGAAGAATTATCTTTACTGCTACAATCTTTACAATTTGTTTACTTGAAGGATCTTTCTTAAATACATTCTTTTCTTTTTCTCATTCAAATTAAACACATTTTAGTACATCTTTGTAAGTTGGCAAAACTCACTTGCAAAGATCACATGGAGTACCAAATATTCGGCATTCAATATCATAACCTGTTATTAGCTTATGAGTCATCACTAAATGTAAACAAGGCTAAATTTAACACGATCATTAATTTTAATACAATGGCCTAAAGTCAAGGTACAAAGCAGAAAACTTCACGCATGTACAACATACGCCAACACATAACGACTGTTGTAGCGGCACTGGAGAGAAGTTCACCTTCCTGTTCTCTTTATAGTCAGTGCAGAACCTCAAGATATTAGTTAATTGTATTCAAACTTGGTATGCAACCTCTTAAGGATACTATATTTACTGTTTAGCATTCTGCTATGTAGAAATGTATATTTGTTATGACTTATAATCCATGAAATTCAAAATTCGACCAAAAATAGCGATTTAAAAAAATTTTCAATTGCATTGTGGAGCCTGAACAAAATATTTAACTGCAAAGTTCTTTACACACATTTCTTTTAACCCTAATTTGCAACAAAATATTGATTCTTGGTTACCAGTTTCGAAAGTTGCATTTTTCGCTCCACCCTAACACACACACACACACACACACACACACACACACACACACACACACACACACGCACACACATACACAGATATGAATATGCATACACACACATACACATACACAGATATGAATATGCATACACACACACATACACACGCATACACGCACACAGATATGAATATGCATACATACACAACTGGTTTCTTTCAGTTTCTGGTAACCAAACTTATTTGCAAGGCTTTGGTCAATCCTAGGCTATGGTAAAAAAACACTTGAATGGTATCTTGGGCAAATGTATTCTACTATAGCTGTGGGCCCAAAATATCAATTTAAATTGTAACTGTAAAGCTTTTTATTTGATTAATAAATTACTGACAAATATCTTATTTACACTAATTGTAATAAGCAGTATTATGGTTATGGCTGTTAAAATAAATATAATTATTATAACAATAACTAGTAATAATCTTGTTGTGTCTTGTGAAGGTCATTACACCAATAATAATAACACATGCACTGGTTCAATTCCACTTCTTTATTGTTTGTCAATTAGTTAAATATCTAAACAGCTAACTAACTGATTGTTTGTTTAATGAGCTAGCTAAACAGTCAATTGGTTATTTGTTTTTCAAAGTCCTTTCACTGCTATTCATGACCGTCTCAATGACTTGTCCTCTCTCTTCAGACTTTCATTGTTTAACCAGAACATTAAACAAACAATCAATTAGCTGGTTAGATATTTAACCTATTGACTAACAATAAAGCAGTAATATTCAACCAGTGCGTGTGTTTATTGCTATTGGTGTAATGACCCTTCCAAGATACAACAAGATTTGTTTCAACACATGAACTCTCACCAATACTCTTGCAAACCAAATGCAAAAACGAAACTAGTAACAAACTGGTTTTTTAACCTTTATGATTGAAGCGTTACCAATAGTTCAGTCAGTGTTGCTAATAATACTGAAAATATAACAATTATTACTGTTGGTGTTTTTTTAAAATTTCAATACCCCATATATTTTTAATTTCAATACCTCAAAAGTAGGGAGCATAACTGATAGAGTAAATGGGGGAGCACAAGTGAAACGGGTGTCTAAAAGTTGCAGAAGTTGATATTTAGTGGGAATTCATGCAAAATAGTCTTCTAAATAAAGAACTATAGGTATTATTCAGTGGGGAATTGAGTTAGTTTGAGTGGTAGTAGACAGGAAATGCTCAGTAGGTTTGAAATAGGTGAATCTGTTGTATTAACAAGATAATAGACAGAAGATATAACACATTACTGTGTGAAGATGTGCAAGTTGTCAATGAGAGAAAAATTGAGCAACCAGGTGAGTAGCTTTCTTAATTAATGTAAATGCAAGATCAACATTTGATCGGAGCTAAATAAATTTCTGTTTGTTTAGTCTTTTATAACATACATTATTATCTTGTGGAATCCTGCTGCTGTGATATTTTCATAACATAATAACCTTAAAATCTTTAATTCTTTATTAGTAACCTTTGGATTCACTTGTGCTACATTCCTATTCCTTGAATCTGCTCTGGAAATTGTTTTCCATGAGTGAGTCTGCAATTTACTCTGGATCTCAATAACAGTGTTAAAACAGTGACCTTTGAGCTGCATTTTCATCTTGGGGAAGAGATGGAAGTCTGCATGTGCTAAATCGGGTGAATAGGGCAGGTGCAGAAGCGATATGTTGTTTTTGATGAGAAACTCACAAGTGAGGAGAGGTCAGTGGCAGGGTGCATTGTCATCATGAAGACTTCCCAATTTTAACACAAAGTTTCATGTTTGCTTTTTGTTCCAGCTTCCTGTCCATAATGAAAAAACCGAAGACATGATCACAAAAATACAAATTTCACAACTTGCAAAGTAAACAGTGGTGTCCCTCAGCACACTGCCTCATGAAGGTCACTGCTGCTCTCACTGCACATGCAACTATGTGCTGCCATCTGTTGGGGCACTACAGAACTAGTTCAGGAACTTTTTGATACCACCTCGTGTATAGGCACAAGCATGGCTGTGTGGTAAGAAGCTTGCTTCCCAAACACATGGCTCTGGGATCAGTTCTACTGTGTTGCCCCTTGAGCAAGTGTCTTCTACTATTGCCTTTAGCTAACCAAAACCTTGTGAGTGCATGGTAACTGAAAGAAGCCCATCGTATATATATATATATATATATATATATATATATATATATATAAAGGAAATTACATATTCAAGATGTCAAATCTTTGGACATGTGTAACCCTTGTACTGACAACTCTCAATCACATCCCCTTCCTGCTATATGGAGAGATTTAATAATCTGCACATTTGGTTAGATGTATGAGTACTTCTGTAATGTTATGTACTTGCACATGTATGCATATATTACTGTGTATATTTCTGGGAGCTTGGTGCACATAAAATTCGGGACTTCAGTGGGGGTTGGCATAGAGCTGTCTATCATTCATCCTGACCTTGGACAAAGTTCTTGTTTGAGAAGAATCAGAGCATATTGGACTCCTTGGAGTTTGTTGAGTAACTACTTTGATTGAATCACACAGATCTCTTGGGTCTTAGTGCACATGAACTGTCTTTTTTTCATATCACAGGATTTGTACCTCATGTCTTCATGCACTAAATGTCTAATCGTTGACTATGACTCATAGAGATGATTGCCAATGGTCTTCCTTGACTTGTCAGGATTCATGTTAATGATGCCCTGGACTTACTGGACAAACTTGACTCTTCTGAGAATGTCTGACCATCAAGATTGTTTTTTTTTTCCTTTCAGCCACAGAAGATATTCCCAACATCAGTGTCAAATGATGGTGGGACACACACACACACACACACACACACACACACACACACACACACACACACACGGCAGGTCTCTTTCAGTTTCCATCAACTAAATCCACTCACAAGGCTTTGGTCAGCCCGAGGCTATAGTAGAAGACATTTGCCCAAGGTGCCACACAGTAGGACTGAACCCGGAACCATGGGGTTGGGAAGTAAGCTTCTTATTACACAGCCACTCCTGCAATCATCATCATCATCATCATATATCTATCTATCTATTATCTATTTATCTATCTGTCTGTCTTCCTGCCTGTCTATCTGCCTGCCTGCCTGCCTGTCAGTCTATCTATCTGTCTGTCTAATATATAAAACAATAATGATGATAATAATTGAGGGAATAATTAAAATCCAAGTGATCACCTGAGCAGTACATCTTACTGGAACCTGGCTAGCAATAGTGTTCAAATAACCACGTAAAAGTCACACCTTTTAATTAACCAAAGAGTAACTTGTCATACTTCAGTGAATTATTAAAGGAGCACATCACAAACCCAAGGCATGTATATCAAATAAGTATATTATAATCCTCACAGAACGAATATCTTATACTATAATCATATTATAAGTAATCCTCACAAGTGAATATCAATGATTTTAACTGAGTGAAATTGTAACAGAGGTCAAGTCAGTGTTACCTACATTGCAGTGAGTGAACGTCATTTATCTCATATTTGAGTTATGTAATTCACATTACACATGAGTTGCATTGCTTTGGATGTAATGTGAAATAAATGGCATTCATTCACTGAAACATATGTAACATTGATTTAAAATTTCTTTTCCTCAAATCATTGTTATTGATTCTGTGAAGATTATAACATACTTTTATATAAATAAAAAGGTGTGTGTGTTTGTGTGTGTGTAGGAAGGCGGACAAATCACAAATCCCTTCAGGTAGATGACCCTACTCGATCTGTAGAAAAGGAATGGATAGAAACTCCATAAGATGTACCTGGTGTAAACTATGGACACATAAGAGGTGCAGCAATATTAAAGGAATATTAACTGGCAAGATAGTTTTTGTGTGTGGGAGATGCACAGGTGCAATAAACACTGAAGATGTGCAGAAAACAGGTTCCATCACATATTATGAGGGGAAAAAACTAGAAGTAGTTGATAGCTTCTGTTACATAGGTGACCAAGTCAATAGCAAGAGTGGATGCTTTGAGAGCGTAGCTGCTAGAATAAAAATAGCCTGCGTAGGCTTGAAAGAAATGCAGCTAGTATGCTCCACTGGATGTGTAATGTCAGTGTGCATACATGGCAGAGTGTAAGCACCTTGAGAGAAAAGTTGAACATAAAAGCATCAGATGTGGTGTGCAAGACAAACGATTGTGCTGGTATGGTCATGTGATGCATATGGATGAGGACAGCTGTGTGGAGAAGTGTCACACCCTATGAGTGGAGGGAACCTGTGGAAGAGGTAGACTCAGGAAGACATGAGATTACTCATTTGCTAATTCTTCATTTCAATACGAATTGTTTTGATTTTCTAAAACTTAGTATTTCAATTCGTTGTTTTAATTCCCCTGCATTTCAGGTTTTAAATAGGTAAGTGCATTTTATTTCTCAAACACAATTTAGGCATTTTGCGCACAAGAGGTCGTGACATCAATTTCATGAAATCTGCCCCAAAGCTTAAAATTTCGCCATTTTACGCACATGCACAAAAATGATGACGACATAGGTTCACTACCAGACTCTGCTAATTTTTTTGTCAAATTGGTCCTACCCATTAATATAGGTTTTAAATCTTTGACAAATGTCAAAATTTGACGAAAAATGTTTCATGGCTATCAACAGACATCTTATTAACAATAATTTATTTAGCATTACTTTGATTTGCTAAAACTTATTATTTCAATTCATTGTTTTAATTCCCCAGCATTTCCGATTTTAAATAGGGAAGTGAATTTTATTTCTCAAGCATTTTCTATTCAGTATTTTATGCATAACCATAGATATACTTACTGACAATCAAACTACATTTATACAAACTACTACTTATATACAAGATTTACTTTATCGGTATATCTCCTCTTAACTTGCGAATACTTCGGAGTTAAGTTACTACATGAACCTTAACTCTTATAGAAGGTTCAAGATCTTATATCAGTCTTTTAAGACAGGGGATATTCTCATGTGAGCCTCAACTTACTTAAAAAGTCAGGACTTCTTATCCACCATATCACTCATGCAAAAGGAATTTTAGTCCTCAAATTGGATAACCCGTGTTATTTTGTCAAAACACAAAACATATGTGGTTTTAGCACTCTAACTTGAGTGGATTTTGTACACGAAAAGTGAAAGAAGACTATTGTATATATATGTATATTTCTGCGCGTGTGTGTTTGTACCTCCATGATTGCTTGACAACTAATGTTGTGTTTACATTCTCATAACTTAGCGGTTCCACAAAAGATACTGATACAGGAAGTACTAGGCTTATGAAGAATAAATTCTGTGGTCAATTTGTTCATCCAATGGTGGTGCCCCAGCATGGCCACAGTCACATGACTAAAACAAGTAAAACAATAAAAAAACCATGCCTTTTTAATCCCGAGTAAGGCCGGGTATCTCTCTGCTAGTATATATATATATATATGTATATATATATATAATCCATGCCAGCATGGACAATGGTCGCTAAATGATGGTGATATATGTTTGTGTGTATGTGTGTGTATATATATGTGTATATATGTATATATATTTGTATGTATGTGTATATATATATATGTATGTATATTTGTATGTATGTATATATATTTGTGTTTATGACTTGTGAACTTTGCTTGTTTGTGTATGCATACATATACATGTGAGAGTGCACGCGTGTGCGTGCATGAACGTGTGTGCGCGCATGAACGTGTGTGCGCGTGTGTGTACGGGCGCACACGCGGATACCTGTATGTAGGTAATAGCGTTCTTTTTGCTAAAACTTTAAAAATTTTGTTCGGTTTTTGTAATTGTGAAATTTTTTCGCCATGAACGGTTTGTGTTTTTAAATGGAATGTATTTTTTCTGATGTTATATTTATTCCTGAATGATGTGTAAAGAAATTTTGATTTAAGTCTCTTAATGAATTCTTTATACTGAAATATATATTGAAGAAGATAAATATGTTCATTTGAATTTATACGTTTTTGCGTCGTAACTCCTTTATTATTATTAATATATATATATATATATAATAATAATATTAGGGACAAAATCCAAAATTACAGGTAAAAAGCTCAATTAAAATCAATTTATAAAAAATTAAAATTAAATTGAGCCTTATAGATAAAGTATATATAAAATATATAGTTTTAGGGAAAATAACCAATTTTCAAGAACTCATCGATGAAAATCCACTATCACATATAGAAAAATTAATAATTAAAAGCACAATAAATAGATAACTTATTTAACACTAAATTATTTAGAACTTATAGTTTCATTTCAACATAATATTAGAACTTCGATTGGAATAGTGTTGATATATTTTCGATTATTTTTGATTAATATTATTTGATTAATTATTAATCTTTATAGTTTATAATATAGTTAAAGTTTTTTTAAAATCAAAACTTTGTATATATATATAAAGTTTAACCTTTTATTCTTAATAATTTTTTCTTTCCTAATTTTTTCATTCATAATTTTTTCCATTCATAATTTTTTTCATTCATATTTTTTATTATTACGTTTGTAGAAATAAATAATCTTGTATTTTTCTATTATTCAATTGATCTTTAATTATAATTAAATAAACATCTTTAGCTTTAAATAGTATAGCTTTAACTATTACACCGGTTAAATATGTACTAATTTTATCTTCATTATTATTTTAAACTTAAACTTTGTTCAACTTGTATTTAAAACAATGATAATTTAAAACAATGATAATTTATGTAAGATGGTTTTTGTATATAATATACATGTTATTATAATGGATGAAGGGATGATTATTGAATGGTTATTATTTTGATATTATGATATTTTTTAAATAATTTTTCTATCTTTATATAAGTATTTCATATTAATTCATTTGGTACTTATTGTTGGTTGAGATATATATCTAATTATGTTCTACTTACGATCTGACGAGTAGCTATATTTTTGAATAGAACTTATTTTCGATAATTTCAATTGATTTTAATCGATTTAAATTTCTTTTCTATTTGAAAATTGGTTATGAAACACGTGTAATCTTTTTATTATATTTATCTTATGATATTTACTTTACTTTATATTATACTCATTTATTGTGCTTTTAATTATTAATTTTTCTATATGTGATAGTGGATTTTCATCGATGAGTTCTTGAAAATTGGTTATTTTCCCTAAAACTATATATATATATATATATATGTATACATATATATATGTATGTATATCTATATATATGTATGTATATATGTATACATATATATATGTATGTATACACACACACACACACACACACACACATATATATATATATATATATATATATATATAATCATCATCATCATCGTTTAACGTCCGCTTTCCATGCTAGCATGGGTTGGACGATTTGACTGAGGACTGGTGAACCAGATGGCTACACCAGGCTCCAATCTGATTTGGCAGAGTTTCTACAGCTGGATGCCCTTCCTAACGCCAACCACTCTGAGAGTGTAGTGGGTGCTTTTATGTGCCACCGGCACGAAGGCCAGTCAGGCGGTACTGGCAACGGCCACGCTCAAAATGGTGTATTTTACGTGCCACCTGCAGAGAAGCCAGTCCAGCGGCACCGGCAACGATCTCGCTTGAATGTCTTTACACGTGCTACCGGCACAAGTGCTAGGAAGGCTACGCTGGGCACAGGTGCCATCCCAATTTCGTATTCGCTTGCCCCAACAGGTCTTCGCAAGCCGAATATATATATATATATATCTCTCTCTCCAAATTGAGCAAGTGGAACGGGTAAACTCCAGGCTACATATGTCTCTTAGCTTGCTGATCCTCAGATGTAATATTTACTGAACAAGGGGTACTCAGCTAAGCTATTCATCAGGCTGAGAATACCTTAATTACATGAAGGTTACATTGTCACTTGAGATTCCCGAGCAACAATGTAACCTTGATGAAATTAAAGTGTTCTTGGCCTGATGAATAGCTCAGCTGAGTACCCCTTATTGTGTAATTGTTACATCAGAGGATCAGCTAGCTAAGAAACATATGTAGCTTGGATTTTACCCATTTCACTCCCTCAATTTGGATTTTTATTCACATTCGTAACAACTGTATGCTAATCATGAGCTATACAGAAACTTTGAGCTTATTGAATTTCTTTGTAACTTCGATATAGGAAAAAGTGTGTAGCTTTTATCGCCAATAAATTGTTGTTGTTGCTGACCGTACATTGTCCACTTTTGTTTTCTGTACCTGTCATGCTTGAAGCTTACAAACTTCCTACACTTGGATCCTTGGGTCTTACCCTTATATGTTGATATGTGTGTGTGTGTGTGTGTGTGTGTGTACATGTGTATGTATATGTACCTATAAATGTATCTATATATGTATGTAAATATGTATGTGTGTGTGTATCTATCTATCTATCTATCTGTCTGTCTGTCTGTCTGTCTGTCTATCTATCTATCTATCTATCTATCTATCTAGCCATCCATCTATATATATATATATATATATATATATATATATATATATATATATATACACACACATACAAATACATATCTATTTATGTATGTATACATACACATTGACACTATGTATATATATGTGCATGTGTGTGTGTGTGTGTATATATATATATATATATATATATATATATACATACACACATTATGTATATATATATATATATATATATATATATATATATATATATGTATCTATGTGTTTTTATATTATTAATAAATTCATAAACTTATCAATAATATACTCAGGAAATCAATATTTAATATTTCGAAAGATATATATCCAATATGACATGGTAATATAATAAATTTAAAATTTAAAATATAAATATACGAAATATAAATATAAATATGTATAAAAATATGAATGTAGATAAATATACGTGTGAATATAAATGCGTATAAAAATTTATGCGTAATTAAGCATGAATATTGTAAAGTCTAAAATATAAAATATAAAAAAACCCCCTAAAATTTAAAGAGTTAAACATCTGACGATGAATTTTCAAACTTTGATCGGATTTATAGGATTACCAACACGTCTAACAGCAGGATGAGTTTTGCCGAGGTCTTGTATACATTTAGAAAAAAATATACCAATTTTTATACAAAAAAAGTGTTTAACACTTGAAATTTCAACAAAGGATGAAAGGAATGAACTTTACAAATTTCAGAAGGATTAATTTTACAATTTATAGGAAGGACAGTATATATTTTATTATTATTTTTAATTTTTTAATATTGCTAATGTTTTAATTAATATTATATATATACCATTGGTTCTTAATTCATCTCCGAAGAGCGGAATTACTGATAGTAAGCTGATCTTTTGATCACTTTGTGATTATAGTAATATCCGCGAAACGATCGTCAAATGTTTAACTCTTTAAATTTTAGGTTTTTTTTATATTTTATATTTTAGACTTTACAATATTCATGCTTAATTACGCATAAATTTTTATACGCATTTATATTCACACGTATATTTATCTACATTCATATTTTTATACATATTTATATTTATATTTCGTATATTTATATTTTAAATTTTAAATTTATTATATTACCATGTCATATTGGATATATATCTTTCGAAATATTAAATATTGATTTCCTGAGTATATTATTGATAAGTTTATGAATTTATTAATAATATAAAAACACATATATACACATTTATTTGCTCAAAATAATTGAGCACTCAATATAAGTTCAGTTATATATTCTTTTAGAATATTACTTATAAAAGTTATATATATGTATATATATAATTATATGAAAAAAAAACGCAAATAAGTAACAAGGATGTCAAGGTATTAATGAATTACAGCTGTTTCAAGTGGCTCCATTTAATCGATCAATGAAAATATAAAATCAGTTTGAACAAAACCACTCTCCTCAGAAGCAGACAACTATATAGATTTCCAATATAAAGGATAAACCATTTTTTAAAGCACAATTTACAGCACTACTAGAAACCAACATAATTACATTGTTTCCCTTTGCTATATTTTGGCAGAATGAATTTAGGGAAAAATGTATATTTAAAGCCTACTATAAATTAGAGAATAGCAGAGGGAAATAGTGGGAGTCTAGAAAAAGGAACTATCACACCATTCCTTTTTCTTGACACCTGACTATTTTCGTCTGCTACTCTCTAAATTATAGTAGGCCGTAGATATACATTTTTTTTCCCTAAATTCATTCTACCACAAACGGAAACAATGTAATAATTTTGATTTCTAGCACCGATGTAAATTGTGCAAAAAAAATTGGTTTATCCTTTATATTGGAAATTTGTATGGTTGTCTGCTTCTGATTTTGTTCAAATTAATGTAATGTTTTCATTGATCATTTAAATGGAACCACTTGAAACGGCTGTAATGCATTACCTGGACATCCTTATTACTTATTTGCTTTATATTCACCTAACTTTGAGCTGTGCAGACAATACTGGACAGACTTGGTGCCTCAACTTTACCTAATTCAACTAAATCTTAATTATATATAATTATATATATGTATATACATATGTTTATGTATCTGTGTGTATATATGTGTGTGTGTGTGTGTGTGTATCTGATTTTTACCCTATGTTTTAATTTGATTATATATATATATATAGGTGGTGCCCCAGCATGACCACAGTCTAATGACTGAAACAAGTAAAAGATAAAAGAGATATACACACACACACATATATAGATAAAGTAGGATACCAGAATACCACTTGCTAGAAATAGGAGTTAACACTCCAAATCCACAAATTTCTCACTATTAAGAAACATCCATGGATTCTGTTCTTGCTTTGTGGTTTATACAACATGAGGCCTATTTTTATTATATTTGTTACATTCACCATACATGTTACTTAATAATGAAAAATTTGTGGATTTGGAGTGTTAACTTCTATTTCTAGTAAGTGGTATTTTAGTACCCTACTTTATTTATTTTTATATTTTGCCTATATAGGTTAAACTTGTTGGCCACTTTATTGTGATTATCATTATTTTTAATAATGATAATAATACTTTATTAAATTATATATATATATGTGTGTGTGTGTGTATGTGTGTGTGTGTGTGTGTGTGTGTGTGATGCTAGAGCTATGAAATCATGCATGCATTAATTTCAACTCAAAACACACACACACATCAACATCTATCTACCTATCTATCTATCTATCTATCTATCTATCTATCTATCTATCTATCTATTTCCCCTCCTCCTCTCTGTCTGTCTGTGTATGTATGTATGTATATATATATATATATATATATATATATATATATATGCTATGAGATTATGCTCAATGTTCAGTATAGCTTTCAATGCCAAAGTTTGGTGCCAGTCTTTCCAGCTGTCTATATTTTTGTGCAATCTGAGCAATATGTACATAAAAAAAACTTATCATTACTCAAGTTAATGTTCAGGGCATCTACTAGTTGTGACTCTGTGACTGCAATCCCTCCTGATCTAGTGTACTCTGTCTGCATTGCATTGAACTTCATGTGCAGATAATGGAGAGCTTGGAATTTTTCAGCATTATGTTGCATGTTATTTTCTGAAGCCCACTTATATTATAGCATTTAAGTCATATTACAAGTGTGTAGCATCTCCAAGGTTCTTTTTTACCTGCAATACTTTTGTACAATGTGCATAGCTAGTGAAGATGCATGTCTGAATAGCTGAGGGGATATCTGAGCGAGCCACTATGAACAGCAGTGGTCCCAAGACAGTGCCCTGCAGGACACCACTTGTTATTTGGAAATTTCCTTGGAGATGTCCTTGTTGCTACTACTTCATAACTTCTGTCTTTTAGAATGTCATGCAGCCACTCCACTGGCTTTCTGGCTTTGTTGAGATCATGCAGTTGATGACATATCACTCTATGATCAACTTTATTGAATGCTTTCACAAAATCAAGATATACCCTCATCCTCGTTTGAGTTGTTGAATAACTATTTTAAAACCCAATCATAGTGTTGTAGGAGTTGTGTCAGATAGCTTCTTAAGGTTGGAAACCTTGTCAGCCAATCATTTTCTTCTAGCAGTATGGTTATTTTCTTCTGACTATCCATTCCATGACTTTGCTGATATGTGAGGTCAATGAGATAGTCCTATAATTTGAAGCAACTGCACTGCTTTAGCCTTTCTAATGAGATATATAGGGTTTCCCAACCAACTTTATATTTGTTCTGACCAATATTAGATTTGTACTGATCAATTTTAGA
This sequence comes from Octopus bimaculoides, assembly GCF_046866305.1. Classification (NCBI taxonomy): domain Eukaryota; kingdom Metazoa; phylum Mollusca; class Cephalopoda; order Octopoda; family Octopodidae; genus Octopus; species Octopus bimaculoides. Next base: position 70,433,395 of record NC_142930.1, read on the forward strand.
TTTGTACTGATCAATTTTAGATTTGTACAGACCAATTTTAGATTTGTACTGATCAATTTTAGATTTGTACAGACCAATTTTAGATTTGTACTGATCAATTTTAGATTTGTACAGACCAATTTTAGGTTTGTGCTGATCAATTTTAGATTTGTACAGACCAATTTTAGGTTTGTGGTGACCAATTTTAAATTTGTACTGACCAATATTAGATTTGTACTGACTAATATTAGATTTGTACTGACCAATTTTAGAAAATTTACTGATCAACTTTTTGATACATATTTCTAAATAAAATATCTTGAACCCAAATATTTTTAATATGTACACTTATAATCAGGAATTTTACCAATATATTACCATTATATAAATCAAAAGATTTTTTGAGTGAAACTTACACATATATATATATATATATATATATATATATATATATATTATTGACAATATATATATTATGTGACCATATAAGCTTGGCACTTGCAAGGAAACTGTTATGATGTGGTGTTTTCCACAATTATAATGTGTGGTCACTGTTGTGAATGTAGCTGTTGTATCTGCTCTAGAAGCCACGATATTTCCTTGGTATCGGATACAGTGTATCTCTTCTATACCAGAATGGTAATACACCACTTCGTCTATCGAGCTATTGCTGATAGCTCTGCAAGATACCGAATTTGAACTGTCTATCTTGACTGTGACTCGAACTGTACTATATGTAATTAACACAACTCCTTCCGAGAACTTATACAACGACTGACACACGACCCCCTGTACTGGTTCACGTCGTCTCACTTTATAGAGGGTGTGTCATACTACTAGTTCACTGGGAGGGGTGTACCATTTCCACTACAACAGAAACTCTGGAAAAGACATTCTAGTCGTTTTGTTTGGGCTCGTTTACACGTTTTCAGGGCGATTACTGAGAGTTCATGAAGGCCAGTAGCTGAGTTTAGGCTTATTTTATCTGTAGCCAGTATTATATCTTTCTTAACACAGTCAATCATTGCTGCATATATACAACTGGTTTCAGAACGCACGCACACAGACGCATGCGCGCACGCACGTCGCGGGCGCGTGCGCACATACACACACACACATGTATGGCTGAAAATGATATAAAGAAATGACCTATGTAAGACAACCACGATTTTACTTTTAAGAGTTATTTCCCTGGAACTGGCTATATAAACAGTGATGTAACTATTAAAATTCACAACAGAACTTGTAAAATATATATTTATATATATATCATCATCATCATCATCATCATCATCGTTTAACGTCCGCTTTCCATGCTAGCATGGGTTGGACGATTTGACTGAGGACTGGTGAAACCGGATGACAACACCAGACTCCAATCTAATTTGGCAGAGTTTCTACAGCTGGATGCCCTTCCTAACGCCAACCACTCAGAGAGTGTAGTGGGTGCTTTTACGTGTCACCCGCACGAAAACGGCCACGCTCGAAATGGTGTCTTTTATGTGCCACCCGCACAAGCCAGTCCAGGGGCACTGGCAACGATCTCACTCGAAAATCCTACGGGAGCCAGTCAGGCGGTACTGGCAACGGCCATGCTCAAAATGGTGCATCTCATGTGCCACCCGCACAAGAGCCAGTCCAGGGGCACTGGCAACGATCTTACTTGGCTTGCCGGGTCTTCTCACGCACAGCACATTTCCAAAGGTCTCGGTCAGTAGTCATCGCTTCGGTGAGGCCCAATGTACGAAGGTCTTGCCTCACCATCTCAGCCCAGGTCTTCCTGGGCCTACCTCTTCCACGGGTTCCCTCAACTGTTAGGGTGTGGCACTTTTTCACGCAGCTATCCTCATCCATTCTCACCACATGTCCATACCAGCGCAATCGTCTCTCTTGCACACCACAACTGATCCTTCTAATGTTCAGCTTTTCTCTCAAGATACTTACACTCTGACGGGTATTCACATTGACATTACACATCCAACGGAGCATACTGGCTTCATTCCTTGCGAGCTTACGTATGTCCTCAGCAGTTACAGCCCATGTTTCACTGCCATGTAGCATGGCTGTTCGTACGCATGCGTCATACAGTCTGCCTTTTACTCTGAGTGAGAGTCCCTTTGTCGCCAGCAGGGGTAAGAGCTCTCTAAACTTGGCCCAGGCTATTCTTATTCTAGCAGCTACACTTTCAGCGCACCCACCCCCACTACTAACTTGGTCGCCCAGATAGCGGAAGCTATCGACTACCTCTAGTTTTTCACCCTGGAATGAGATAGAAGTTGTTTCCTGTTTGTTTACAGTCTTTATTGCACCTGAACATCTGCCACAAATAAAAACTAACTTCCCAGTTAACCTGCCTTTGATGTTGCTGCATCTCTTATGTGTCCATAGCTTGCACCGGGTACATCTTATAGAGTTACTACCTACTCCTTTTCTACATACTGAGCAGGGCCATCTACCTGAAGGGGTTTGTGTTTTATCTACCTTCCTACTTATTAGGATTTTGGTTTTAGCTAGGTTGACTCTAAGGCCCTTCAATTCTAGACCTTGCTTCCACAGAACTAGAGGAGAAGTTTCAGGTATATATTTTATTATTATTTTTAATTTTTTAATATTGCTAATGTTTTAATTAATATTATATATATACCATTGGTTCTTAATTCATCTCCGAAGAGCGGAATTACTGATAGTAAGCTGATCTTTTGATCACTTTGTGATTATAGTAATATCCGAGAAACGATCGTCAAATGTTTAACTCTTTAAATTTTAGGTTTTTTTTATATTTTATATTTTAGACTTTACAATATTCATGCTTAATTACGCATAAATTTTTATACGCATTTATATTCACACGTATATTTATCTACATTCATATTTTTATACATATTTATATTTATATTTCGTATATTTATATTTTAAATTTTAAATTTATTATATTACCATGTCATATTGGATATATATCTTTCGAAATATTAAATATTGATTTCCTGAGTATATTATTGATAAGTTTATGAATTTATTAATAATATAAAAACACATATATACACATTTATTTGCTCAAAATAATTGAGCACTCAATATAAGTTCAGTTATATATTCTTTTAGAATATTACTTATAAAAGTTATATATATGTATATATATAATTATATGAAAAAAAAAACGCAAATAAGTAACAAGGATGTCAAGGTATTAATGAATTACAGCTGTTTCAAGTGGCTCCATTTAATCGATCAATGAAAATATAAAATCAGTTTGAACAAAACCACTCTCCTCAGAAGCAGACAACTATATAGATTTCCAATATAAAGGATAAACCATTTTTTAAAGCACAATTTACAGCACTACTAGAAACCAACATAATTACATTGTTTCCCTTTGCTATATTTTGGCAGAATGAATTTAGGGAAAAATGTATATTTAAAGCCTACTATAAATTAGAGAATAGCAGAGGGAAATAGTGGGAGTCTAGAAAAAGGAACTATCACACCATTCCTTTTTCTTGACACCTGACTATTTTCGTCTGCTACTCTCTAAATTATAGTAGGCCGTAGATATACATTTTTTTTCCCTAAATTCATTCTACCACAAACGGAAACAATGTAATAATTTTGATTTCTAGCACCGATGTAAATTGTGCAAAAAAAATTAGATTGGAGCCTGGTGTTGCCATCCGGTTTCACCAGTCCTCAGTCAAATCGTCCAACCCATGCTAGCATGGAAAGCGGACGTTAAACGATGATGATGATGATGATGATGTATATATATATATTTATATACATATATATATATTTATATATATATATATATATGTATATATATGTATATATACATATGCATATGTATATATATATTGGATTGCAAAATCATACCCTTCAAAGTGGGAGGTAGTAATCCGGCTATTGGTCCATAATACACTGCTTTGATGATCAATGTTACTACCATCTCAGAGCTTTCTACTCACATGTCCATACATAGTCTTCTGCTCAAATAGTCCCATCCTTTCATCTGACGATATGTTGCGGTAGAGTTGTGCGACTTGTTTGGGCATGTATTTTTAGGCTATCAGACAAGGAATGTTGCTCAAGGAGTTGCTTTCCAAGTCTTATGATGTAATCAGCCTCATGTATGGAAACTTAGTCAAGGGATGTACTTTAAGACTTGGCGGTTAAAAGAAGTTGCCGAATGGATATGATACGACATTCAAAGGCATTTTGGATTCATGTTAAACCTCTACTACCTTGTTTTCGTTCTAGGTAGAGTCGGTCTACGTCTATGTCTATGTGGAAATTATGTGTGTTTGTATGCATGTAATGTATGTATGTATGTATGTATGTGTGTGTGTGTGTGTGTGTGTGTATGTATGTATGTATGTATGTATGTATGTATGTATGTATGTATGTATGTCATCATTCAGTTTTATTACAAGATTTCTTTCCAAAGAGAAAGAGCCGATTTCTAATCTAAATCAGGCTTCTTCATTGGAATTTCAACAATATCAACGGGTTTTTTGTATGTATGTATGTATGTATGTATGTATGTATGTATGTATGTATGAGCAGAACTTACTTGCAGGTATTGGTAGTGCAAATCAGAGGTGCAATCTGTGTGGGTGTTTTTTCAAAACACTCTCTGGTTTAAAAAGCCACATCAGACGCCATGAAAGGGCTAAGGTATAGGTACAGGAAGTGGTCAAACTCTGTGTGAGGAGTAGACAACCACCGAGATCTAACCAACTAAAATGTTTGAAAAGCCGCATGATAGCGATGTTTATTACCGTTTACCTATTTCTCGTGCTGCTCTGATTTCATTTTCCTTGTTTTTGTTTTATCAACTTGCCCGTTCTCTGCAATATTGTCACCATATATTCTATCACGTTTTTAACATCAGCCATAACTGTTTTTCGTTTTAAACAGCGATGAATGCTCTTTACAAAGCCGAACTATTCAAGGGAAATAACTTTCTGTTCTCATTTAGTTATCTACCTTTATCCGTAGCGTTTACGATAGACACCTGTACCTTATGGTGTCTTTACATCTTTCACACTAGTTTCAGTCATTGGACTGCGACCATATTGGGGCATTGCCTTGAAGGTTTATAGCTCCACGAATCGGCCCCAATACTTATTTTTTAAAGCGTAGTTCTTATACTTTCGTGTCTCTTTGCCTAATCGCCAAGTTACTGGGGCGTAACACTCCTATCACACACACACACACACACACACACGCATATATTCTTTTACTCTTTTACTCCTTTCAGTCATTTGACTGCGGCCTTGCTGGAGCACCACCTGAAAGGGTTTTAGTCAAAGAAATCGATCTCAGGGCTTATTCTTTGTAAGAATACATACATACATACATATATACACACACACATACACACATACATACATACGTACATACACACATACATGCATGCATACATACATACATACATACATATATACAGAAGATCTTGGCGTTTTCCCCATTCTTGTGGTGAAATACTAATTTCATATACCTATGAAGGGAAGATTTTGAATCCCGGGACCACTCTGATTCCAAAATGGTATAATATATCTATGTAGGTCAAATTGGAATCGCTTCTGGAAGTACATATAAGGCTACAAATAATAGCATGTAGATATTTAGTTAAAATCCCCGTTCTGGATTGAAGTCGAAGTCTGCCTTTGGAACATGAACCTACATCTCCTTTTATAAGTAATATTCTAAAAGAATATATAACTGAACTTATATTGAGTGCTCAATTATTTTGAGCAAATAAATGTGTATATATGTGTTTTTATATTATTAATAAATTCATAAACTTATCAATAATATACTCAGGAAATCAATATCTCTGAAAAGGGTTTTTCAAACTAATATTTACATGCTGTTGAAAACTTATATGTACTTTGAAAAGCAATTTCAAAAATGAATTATTTCACATTCTCTAGAATGTTTATAAATTCCTATTATGTCAACAACACATTTATCTTTTGTCTGTTTTAGTCATGAAACTGCGACCATTCTAGAGCACTGCTTTGAAGAACATTTAGTTGAATGAATCGAATCCACTACTTATTTTCTTCGAAACCTGATACATACTCTATCGGCCTCTTTTGCTGAACAGCTAAGTTACAGAGACGTAAACAAACCAACACCGGTTGTGAAGCGGTGGTGGGGGACAAAGACAGATCTCCCACACACACAACACACTCGCACACACATTATAAATAAATAGCTTTATTGTAGATGTGGTTTCCTGTCTGATTGCACTACCGCAGATTCTATTTGTAGAACCATATTTTATCCCCTCTGCTGCAGACTGATCTTTGGTTTCATCTCTCAAGAATCTTCCTTATACAAATCAATGACCTACCAACTTGCCGTCATTTCTTCTTTCTCCCTTGCCTTCCACATCGATGTGTCATTAACATGCAATCCAGACACCTCACACCAAAGCTGCACTGACTTGGTGAACAAAGTCCGCGAAAACATACTCCAATGGGGGTGATATCAATCTAGTGTACTTCATCAGTGTAGAGTAAAGAAAATCACATCTTTCAAGGCAACAAGGAAACTCTCTCCTGGTCAAGAAGTTAATATACTTAAAACTTTGAAGATTGCTACTACGTCTAAGTTTCACCATCACAAACTATCTATGTTGGTGGTGCTCTTCATGATTAGAAAATATTCAGTATGAAACATTACTAACCATTCACAAACACCAAGGAAATCCTCTTTGCTGCACTGCTCTCACCCATACCAAACAAGGCTGAGTGAATGGTTTGCACATGGTACATAGTCTGCATACCTGTTAATGTTTTTAAGAACTGCTTGCAGCCCTTTCTACGAGCCCTTCATGTTGAAAGCATTATCATGTTGAAAGCATTATGACCACGGATATTTTCAATTGAAAGCTTATGCTCCCTCAGAAATTGTCATTTTGTTGAACAAAGTCAGAGATTAATGTTTTTCTATTGGTAGAAATGCTAAAAATCTCTCACAGGGTTTTCCATTATAACAATATCGAACCACAATTACCAGCTGGTCAACATGTGTTGTGTTAAGTGTAGAGTCAACAATAACTGAGTTGTATTTGATGTCTAGGTTGTTGATCTGATTCACCACTTCCTGTTTCACATTTTCCCATGATTTCTATCAATTCTTCATACACAGATTTGGATAGGTAAGTAATATTTACTTTTTCATTTTTACATTTCTCTAAATGTTCATGTAAAAATAGGTCAAATTCTGGAATAAACTCAATGACCCCCAAGACATTTCCATTCTTTGTGGTGGAGCCCCACTTTTTTTCATGACCTCTAAATGCTAAACCCATTTCATTTAAGAACTTTATAACTGCTACAACTATTTTTAGTACTTCAAAATAGTGCTGCATGTTTTTTCTCAACTGTTCCTTAAGTTGCTGATCCATAGTGTTTTTATTTAACTTTTGTGTTAGCCAGCTCAACAGCGCCCTATTATGTTCCATGCTGTCTTCATGATTTTCTAGAGTTCTGAGTATATTCATCCAATCAGAAAACCCACCCATTGTAAGTGATATTTGGCATTTAGAAAAGAGTTTGCTCTTTGAGTAAACTAACCAGGATCTCATCACAGTCTGACCATTTTTCAATTTTTTTTTCAAAGTACTTTAAGAAACTTCGATTTTGCAGTTTGTAAATCTTGTTGGATTCAATATATACATTATCTGTTTTATTTTATTTAAAAAAAAAACAAAAAAAAACTGATGTCTTGCATTAAACAGTTTTGTATGAAATCATTATCAATTGTTACAGGCCAATTTGCCAGGTCACTGTTTTCTTTGAAATGACTAAATTTGCTTCCTGTTTCCCTTTTCTGCTCTCTCTTTTCTTGAAGTTCTTGACCACCGTGATCATTATCTGCACCAAAAGTGTCAAGAGTAGGTTGATTATTGCTAAACAGAGCACTTGTGGTTTGTACCCTATCATTGACTTCACTGGTTCTTGTATGGGTTGTTTCAGTTGCAGGTGATGACAAACTTTTACTTGACATTGTAAAATAGTTTGATAGTTTTTGACATTTAGAAATCTCATTAGATTGCTTTTCCTTGAGTTGGCGTTTCTGGTATCCGCTTAAGTACTTTCTTGAAGACATTGCTATTCCTCTTGGGGCCTAGACCTCTGTGAAAAAAATTGGGTACCATTTTCATTAGCCACAGTGAGACAGATCGATGAAGTTAAGGGTCCACAATTTAATATATAGTCATAAATGAAGAGTTGTTCATTTTGTACAAGGTAATATTCAAACAATTTTTAAAGTAGAAAAAATGCTTTGTTACTGAAGTCCAAAATTAGGAGGCAGACCCTTTCAATGGTCATTAAATAATGGTGTGAAAATAAGAATTCTTACCTCTACCGTGCTGATGTAGTAGTAGACATATTTGACAGTGGGAGGGGTAGGGCTGAAGTTTCCAAAATAATTCAAGTAAAGCAAATCATCTGTCAGTCGTTTGTACTTTATTTTTATGTTAATCCACACCAGCAGACTGTGTAGGAGTATGAGATGACGTCCACTAAGACGCAAACTGCATGGTAAAATACAAAAAAAAAAAATAAAAAAATAATAATTGACAGAACGAAAAAAATTAAGTTGCTTCAGAGGGGCCCCTCCAGAATAAGGGGCCCTGAATCTTAAGGTTCATTAGTTTTATAGCAGATCTGCTACTGTCTGACCCACAAATATATTTCCTCTCTACCTGCGTTTTCTACCATTATTCCTATGAATTTAACCCGTTAGAACTACCTGGTCATATACCACTTCCACTCAGACGATCTCTAGTCACTCATTAATCCACATTAACTAAAGCAGAACCACTAAATATTGTTTAATATAATTAATTCGTTTTATTGGCCACAAGGGCTATGGCTTCTCATTTAGGCACATGCTCAATAATTTTGAGGGGATAGGGATGAGTCGGTTGCATCGACCACAGTATTTATATGATACTTTATTTTGTCGACCCCAAAAGGATGACAGGCAAAAATGATATTAGCGTGATTTGAATTCAGAACGTATAAAGTCAGAACAAATACTACAAGGAATTTATTCCGATGTTCTAATGGTAATATAATTCGTAAAACATATATAAATTAGTTTGTACAAATATGGTGCGCACTAACATTTGTAAAAATAGGGTTTGCTATAACATAAGCCAGACTATAACGTTAAACAGTCTTGGTCGAAATCTCGTCCACTACTTTTATTCATACACCCTATTCTCCCTCTAACTGAAAAATGACACAATTTCAAAACAAAACTGAACGAAATTGTTTTCTCGGAAATAATTGTGGATTGGAGGAGAGGAAGGTTAGCGAGCGTATAAAAGGCGCACTAAAAAACACATTGAAATTAAAACGAGCAAGCAGCTACACTTTACAAACCACAGTCCTTTTCATGTAAGAAAAAGTTTATCAAAACATAGAGATGGTATCCAGGACATTTTTTTTCCTTTTCTTAATTATATTAACAGTGAAAAGTGAAAATAATACGTTGGGAAATGTTATGAAAAAGATTGTGTCGGAATACAGTAATTCGACGTCAACCTGCAACAACTACGCTCCGTGGTTTTTTGAACAAATGATAAAACTCCTAAACTGTGGTCCTTTACCGAAATTGAACAACAGTCGAATACAATATACTTTGAAATGGGAAGAGGAAAAAATACACCTGCAACAAAAGTGCAACCGCAATTTTGAAGCAAGCGTAGAGAATACGGCCGATATTATTTGTTGGAATGGTAAATGGATGTATGAAGATAAAAAATGTAAGTTAATAACCTGCCCCATTTTTCATAAACCTGCACACAGTTTCATGACAAATGTTGCATACACATATAACTCTGTTATTCACTTTTCCTGTGTTTCTGATTATATTTTGCGAGGAAACAATTCAATACGGTGTCAAGAAAATCAGCAGTGGTCGTCTCTACCACCAGCTTGTGAAATTGTTAAATGTCTCCTACTGCATCCACCCAAACATGGCAATATAAACAATACAAATGAAGTTAAAGTTAACGAAACAGTTTCTTTCACTTGCTTAAAACCATATAATCTGAAAGGTGAATCTGTATTAACTTGTCTTCGAGACGGTAGCTGGAACTTTCCGACACCTGTTTGCACTTTGAAATGTGTCGTACCTGAAATTGCTGGTAGAGTTGTGACTATTTCTGAAGGTACAATTTTAAAACCAAGAACCTTAATCAATCAAGGAGGGAAAGTGTTATATTCTTGCAAACGATCTTTCATGCCTGTCGCGTTTGGTGTCGTTCAATGCTTATCAGGTAAATGGTACCCAGACATAAAATGCAGAAAAACGTGTAAAATTGAGAAACTACATGGATTAAATTTTATTTTGTCACATAATTTTTCAGTTATTGAATATAGCTGTTCAGCAGGAGAAACTTTGCTGGGAGATTCTAAAAGAACCTGTTTAGAAAATGGAACGTGGAGTGGAAAACTTCCACAGTGTGTAAAGAACTGTCAATTGTTACCCGAGTTTGGCATATATGGCTACCGAAATTCAGACACTTTGAAATATCTTCCGTTTGGCAGCACAGTCACAGAAAACACGAATGTTACTTATTCATGTCAACTTCCTTATGTGAATAACACCAACGATAACGTGATATGTCAAAATGGTGTATTGACCCCCAAACCACGCTGTTCATATGCAGATATTCGGCTGATAGATTCCAAAGTCATTTTTACCCATGAATCGTCAAATCATTTTGTTTGTGAAACAAATTACACTTGCGAATTCTTTGGTTACAGACAGATATCATGCGAATGGGTAAACTGTGGGTTTCGTTCCCGCTTTCATTGTGTCAATGTAGGTTTTAACAATGTAACATCAGAAATATATGCTGGTTCATTAGTTACTCATTGTTGTGTTCTGCAGTGTAATGATTAATGTACATTAAATTTGTTTGTTCTTGCTTGCAATCTTTACATTCAATTATGACAACGTAATGGAAGTCGTTGTCATGTGCTTGTTTTTGACACTTATCGTAATATATGTAATTGGAAGCAGACGTAAAATTTAAACTCGCGTTATAAACCGGCCTTCCAGTCAAACTGTACACACCAGTAAACTGAGGAGACATTACTAACAACTTAAAATTGCGTTCGTTGTGGCACTCAAGTATCACGAGGATCTTTGATACTAATTTCTATTTATCATGTCTCAGGAGGGTATGTTTTCAAGAGAAAGTATTTGAACTTTACCGGCAATCCCAAGATTAGTGTAGTATAATTCATATGAGTTTTATATTCGTTATTGGCACTCTCTTTGCCACTTTCCCTCTCTCATTGCTAAGTACTTTCATGTGTTTACACAGATAAATTATTATAATACTATCTTGCCCCGTGCCAACAAAAATGACGGCTAATTGGGTAATTTTTCAGAGTAACACCCGCACGATTTTCACTAAAAAAAAAAAAAAAAACTTTTTTGTGTGGAATCCCTGACTTAATAAGCTGCAAATCCCTTATTTTGGTTCGAGAAAAGGTAGGGGGATGGTGAATGGGACCCCCCTACGGCCCCGGATTTATTGGAATTTTTTTTTTTTTCGATGAACCTCTGTTTGATTTGTTTTCACCGTACGACTTCCATCATCCCACTACCAAGTGTGCCATCACCCCTTCTTTTCTCATTCAGATGTTGTGACAGAGAAAGACACAAACTTCTATTATCCCACTACCAAGTTTGCCACCACCCCTTCCTTCCTTATTCATCTACAAACTCCTCCCTTTCTCATTTATATGTTGTGACGGAGAAATACACAGTAGCTTTAGCGGATCTTTCTGATTTGACGGGCAACACTTTTCATTAATGTTTTATGTAGTGTTTTTGGTACCGAAACACTTTCAAACTTCTTATACTTGTATATTTTGTGTTATAGAACAGATAAAAAATTTTGTATTCGAAGTTATTTCATGTAAAAAATTGTCGTATTTCGGTAATTTCAACCAATCACTGACGTCTATTCAGGTGAAAACAATTACTGCCGTGGAATGTAAACAACGGTGTCATGGGATCTTTTCCCTTGAATAAAATTAGTGCCGTTGTTTGTCAACAACAACTATCCGTGTTACTGTAATTTGACATCATTCGTGCGTTTGTACTGGTTTTAGGATTACGGTTGGGGTTATGATTATTTTTGCCATAACCTCACTCATAACCCTAACCGTAACCCCAACCCTAACTCTAAACCCTTACTAGGGAATAATAATATAATTAAACAGGGAATAACACTCTTGACACCGGCAAAAAGTATTGTTTATAAAAAGAGCAGTAACTGTATTCAGCTGAATAGACGTCAGTGATTGGTTGAAATTACAGAAATACGACAACTTTAACATGAAATAACTTGCAATATATAAATTTTTGTTAAGAAAGCTAAGAGAAAAAGATGTTTTATATGACACATTCTACCAGTGTCCCAAGTTTGAAAGTGTTTCGTTAAGAAAACAAGTGTTGCCCGTCGAATCAGAAAGATCCGCTTTAGCCAATTCAGGTTACATTGTTCTACTGCGTGTATGATAGTCATATTGAAATGATTTTATTCGAAATTATTTAGTTCACCAAAACCTGTAATTTTTCCAGTTTGTTTAATAAAATGGAAATTGATTTTGAAAAGAAAAATTCCTTTTTCAGTATTTGATTTTTTATTTTTGAAATTTCTTTAGTTTTTATTTAACTTTCTCCCCCAAAAGATTTTTCTGCTTCATGTACTAAACAAGCATGATTGTGATTGAGCAAAAAAAAAAAAAAAAAAGAAAATCCAAATTTTAATATTTTGATTTTATTGCCTCCTTCTCAAATTTCGATAGTTTTTTTTTTGTTTCTGACTTTTTTTCTAAACGTTTCCCTGACTCACTCCTCCAAAGAGATTTAGACGTGAAATATTACGGTCATGCAAAAATAGAATTCTTACAAATTTAGCAGCTTCATCGGATTTGGTGTATATTAAAACATACCTGCTCACAAACATATGCGTCCGCACATGTAATTGTTTGTGTGCATGAGTGTGTATATACATACTATATATATATATATATATATATATATATACACACATATATATATAAGAGGGATGTCCACTAAGTGGACATCCATTATGCTAGAAGTCGACCCCCTATGGTCTTACCACTAAGAAAAGATTGTTCTCAAGAAAATTCAGCAAACGCCAGAACGTAAGCGAGCAAAGCATAATGGATGTCCACTTAGTGGTCATCCCTCTTATATGTATGTAATATAATTTTTCTGAATCTTCAGATTTTTCAATATGTTAGACCACTAATTTTTAAATTGATATTCAATTTTTCACCCTTATTATTTAAATTATATACAGGGTGTCCACAAAGTCTGGGTACATGGGATTAACACATACTTTAAGAAATTATTATTTCTTATATTTAATTGTTTGTTATGATTTTATTTACTCCATGTACCCAGACCTTGTGGACATCCTGTATGTATATATATATATATATGTGTGTGTGTGTTTCTATATCCAAATTGAGGGAGTGGAGTAGGTAACATCCAGGCTACATATGTTTCTTATCTAGCAGATCCTCTGATATAATAATAACGAGGGGTACACAACTACCTACTCATCTGGCCGAAGAGACCTTAATTGTATAATGGTTACATTGACATTAAGGAATTTCGAGTTAAGTCACTGAAGATAAAATTTGAAACTTTCAAATTTGTTTCTTCCTGCGAGTTAACTTGGGATTCTTTACCGACAATGTCACCTTTACACAACTAAGATATCTTCACCCTAATAAATAGGTAGTTGAGTACCCGTCGTTGAGTAATTATCATAATAGAGGATCTGATAGTTTTAAGAAATATATGTAGCCTGGATTTTACATACACACACATATACTCACTCAGTCGACTCGCTGTTTGATTTTTTTTTCACTGTACGACTTCCATCATCCCACTACCAAGTTTGCCATCACCCCTTCCTTTCTCATTCAGATGTTGTGACGGAGAAAGACACAAACTTCCATTATCCCACTACCAAATTTGCCATCACACCTTCCTTCCTTATTCATCTATAAACCCCTCCCTTTCTCATTCATATGCTGTGACGGAGAATTACACATCAGTTTCTCGAACCTCGATATGAGAAAAGCCAACCTTCGACGGCAACAAATAATTATCGTTCCTGTTGATCCTGAACATTGTTTTAATACCTACCACGGACTGCTCGAAGCTTACAAACTTCCTACATGAATCTCGTGCACACACACACACACACACACGCACACACATCAAAACAGAAGTGTGGGAAAATTTCTTGATATAATTTATTTTTACACGCTAAAAGGAGTCAAAAAATTGTACATGTAGGATAAACACGAGAAGAAATAACCTGTTAGAAATTTTTCAGACATAGGGTCAAAAATTCCAAAATTTACATTTGGTAGAGGCACTTTGTACATAGTTTATTAATCAGGATTTGTATAGATAAATGGGATATATACATTTTTTTTACTTGTTTCAGTAATTTGACTGCGGCGATGTTGTAGCACCGCCTTTAGTCGAACAAAACGACCCCAGGACTTATTCTTTTTAACCCAAGTACTTAATCTATCGGGCTCTAGTGAGCGAACCGCTACGTTACGGGGATGTAAACACACCAGCATCGGTTGTCAAGCGATTTGGGGGACAAATACGGATACACAAATACACGCACGGACACACACAAATACCCGCACGGACACACACACAAACACACGACGAGCTTCTTTCAGTTTTCATCTATCAAAATCCAGTCACAAGGCTTTCGTTGGCCCGAGGCTGTAGAAGACACTTGCCCAACGTGTCACACAGTGTGACTGGATTCGGAATGATTGGGAAGCAAGCTTCTTATCGCACAGCCACGCCTATACGCACACAAGGCTTGCGTGTGCTGTTGGTTCGCGAGTCGGCTGCAGTTTAGGTGTAAGAAAATATATTCTCAATGCGGCTGTGTTAAAAACACCTGCAAGCAAGACAACTCACATCGATGTTTCGTCATTGTTGTAACTTTTCAATGCCGCGTACTGAACGAGACTTGCTGCAAGCTATATCGCCGACTATTACTATATGCTAAATAGTTTCATAACCATATACTGGTATGTCCAGACGTTTCATGGCACGGTAATGTATATATGTATTTATATTTGAATATATGTATATATCGTCTACATGTCTTCTAACTTTAGTGTATGTACATGCATATGTATGTGTGTGTATCGACTATATTGTTTCTAACATCGCACACTACAACAAACTCAAACATGCCTCCACACAACAGCCAGCTAGTGATTGTCAAAACATTACTACCTGCCTTCAGGCAAGATCCTGCCTCTGATGTGCTATAGTATATAGAGACACCTTGAAACAATCCAATGACATCAAAAGACTGTACAGGAGCATGACGATCAATGACTTCAAAAGAAGGTACACAGAGAATATGCATTTTCTGAGATACAGGGTTGGAGATAATTCCATCTCTGTTTTGTTTCCCCCGAAAACTTTCTGAGCTCCGGAATGATTCACCAACATTAAATGAAACATCATTGACGGGCTCCCTGCGTTACTCACCCGGCGCCCGCTGTCACCAGCTTTGTCTCCGCGAAATAATTTTTTTAATCACTAAACGGCATATACATATATGCGCGCACACACACACACACACACACACACACACACACACACACACACACACACACACACACACACACACACACACACACACACACACACACACACACGTAGTGGATCTTGCATGCATGAAGTGGATTCGATCCACTATAGCCAAATTTAAATTAACACTGCAGCAGAACTTTTCCCATGGTGGAACAATGGTTTTTCTCTAACAGCAGTTTTACATTTTCCAGATATCTTTAGCTAGGCCGAAATAATGTCTTCACCACTTGACCCTTTCTAACCTCTTCTACTTCACCAAAAGCTAGAATAGAGATAACAAGGCCACCAACTAAATCTATTGTTCTCAATGATATGTCTATCCTTATAGATAGTTATAAAAGCAAGAAAACCCCAAGCAAAAATGAGTTTAGTCTCCAGTCGGTGACGACTCAACGAGTTCAGTCACATGGTGACGACCCAATGAGAACGAAGTCTGGCTGAGCAGCAAGAACCTTGGCCAGAGGGAGAAATGAAGTTTACTGTCAGCAACTGTGAGACAACGTCCCACACCCTACAACTCACACTAGCTCTAATTCCGTTCTCTTACAACATCATTCTATCTCTCTCTGTAATTACTACTAAACAATGAAGAGGACACAAACACAAACTTTACTTCGCATGCTTTTGGATCTGTCATAACCTGCCCGTCGAGGCAAGGTATTGTAATGTAACGGTAAATAAATACTTTCTTAAAACTCCATCCTACAACATGGCGTTATGACAACAAATTATTATCGTTACAAACTGGCAATCTCGACGTTGCACCATAACAGGTATCGCTACACAAATTAAAAACTTTATCTTTCCACACACGCACACGCACACACACACGTGTGTGTGTATATATATATATATATATATATATATATATATATATATATATATGCGTAACTCTACCACAGTCCAACGACGCTTCTCTTTACCCCGACCTCGATGACGCTGTTGCCACTGCTTTAGCATGCGCCTGTTTGCTCATACACATAAATATCTCTGCTTGTATCTTTCAATGTATCCTGCTTTTGTATGTGTTGTACATCTATCCGATTATTATCTCGTATGTACTGCCAAGAAATCTTGTAGTGCATTTCAAAGTGTAATATCCTGCATTAAAATTGATTTAATCTTTATTCGTTTGTATTGTTTTTCCTTTTGTTTACCTCGTGTACATGCCTCGTTATAGGTTAGATTACTTTTAGACTCAAGATTTTTTCCCCAACTTTAGGATTCCTTCGATATTATATAACACGATATTTATGCATTTCTATTTTTTTATTTTTATATTTACTGTCTTAATTTGCATGTCTCTGAAAGACCGTTAGTGAAATCAACCAATCAAATTCAAATGTGTATCTGTCAATTTGAATCCTATGAAAATGT
>NC_142930.1:70454022-70526522 GCF_046866305.1 Octopus bimaculoides
AAAATCCAAACAGAAAGAAAGGGGGGAAGAGGGAAGAGGAAAAAAGGGAGAGGAATAGAGTTAGAAAAACAGGACTAAATTAAGGGAAATAAAGCTAAGGTTTTCGAAAAAGACTCAGAATAACTTAGAGAAAATGTAGGACTACTATCAGTGGGTTGGGAAAGGTTAAAATGTATTCTAAGTATATATTAAAAGTCATACCTCAAATAAAATAGCTATTAGTCAGGGAAATGAGAGAAACTAAATTAAAAAATTTAGCAAGATTTACTAATTTAAAAAACATTTACTTTTTAAAATATTTAAAGGTGCGGGAGTAACAATGTACACATAGAACCCTAAGGTCAGATCTATTGTTAATTAGATTTGGGTTACCCTTAAGTTTAAAAATTTCGTAAATTTCCATAGAGCACAGTCCACAGCCATATTTACTATTTCTATAAGGTTGTGCTCTCCTGATGATTTCCCATTTAAGATTAAAATCAATACTATTTTCCTTCAATTCCCAAATTTTATTAGATAATGATATGCTATTGGCTTTATGTTTAAGTCTAAATGAAGAAAAATGGTTATATAATCGTTGTTTAAGGTTCATTGTGCAACCAACATAAATGTAATTATTAGATGGAGTAGTTACTGTACATTTATAGACTACATTACGGGTTAAACAACGGCCAGATACCGGACAGTGGGCTTTAATTCTACAATTGCAATTAAGGGGCTTATTAGCTATATATATATTGCTATGTTGATTATTGATACAAGTATCTAAATTATTTACATCAATATTGCTGGTTGTATTATTAGATATGCAATTAATATTGTTTGATCTAGGAAGATTTATCTGATCAACTATGTTAACAGTTGAAGTATTAATATGTTCATTAACATGTGCATGATTATTGGTTGCGTTGGTGTTATTAATAGTTTGGTAGTTATTTGTATTGTTATCAATAATAAGACAATCCTTATTTTCAAGAGTCCTAGCTAGTTTAATGTTTTTTCTATTTAACTTATTGATAATAGATCCTATATTGGGGAGAGTAGAGTATGAGATACGGATTGTGTGTTGAGAGAAGATTTTATAATATCTATGGTTATGGTCGAAATTTTTTTGTAAGATATCCATAAACTTCTTATAGATGTTTGTAGATACTGCATAGTTGTAAGGGATGTTAAGCCATATAGAATTTTTTCTTCTAAATTTGTAATATGAAGGGGGTTTGTGGTTATCATAAGTATTTCGGGTTATATTATTGTTTTTATTATCATTGGTAGTTATCTTATTAGGATCTATTTTGTTATGTAAAATAATTTTCCTATTTTTATTTTTATGGTCCTTATTATAATTTCTTAAGCTAGGTATTTTATTGGTGTTAATATGGTTGTGTAGGCATTTATCAGGTTGTATTACATTTTTATTCCTCTTGTTTGAGCAGGATAGGTTATTATTAGTAGGTCTTTTCTTACCATTATTTACGTTAATTAAATTTTTATTATTGGTAACATTATTTAGGATAATTAGATTATCATTATTAGTATTATTATCATTATTGTTACTATCACATTTAATAGATTTAGGAATAAGGAAAGAAATTTTTTGGTCGTAGCCCGCTCTCGATAAAGCTTCATTATAGTAATGGGAATTTGATTTAAAGATGTCATGGTTTGAGGACAGTTTAGTTAATCTATCGGAAATGTTTTTTTTACAATAGATTTTAAAATATTTGGTGGGTGATTCGATGATCTATTTACATATTTAGTAACTTCATTTTCTTTTCTATAGCGATAGTGCAATTTAGAGCTAATATTAAGAGTGGTATCAAAAAAGTTAACGATTTTAGTGCCATATTCAAAAGTAATGCTAAGGTTAAAGTTTTTAAAGAATTTTCTAATATTCTTTCTCATTCTCTCTATGGTTGATTTGTTGTTGGTGGGTATGATAAATAACGCATCATCCCTATAAAGGCCTCCTTGGAGTTCAGGAATTTCCCTATTTAGGCAATATAGAAGATATGCTCCAACCAAATTTGTTATTTCAGCCGAATCACTCGATCCCATTGGGATATCAAAGTTCTCAGGGGTGTCAGATCTGGTCCAGAGCTTATCTTCGAATTCGATGATGGTTTTTCTAGCTAAAAGTATTATGTCAATTTTTTCTCAAGTAATTAGGGATCTATTTTTAGCAAATATGAGAGCTTTGTTAAGGAGTATAGGAGAAATGCTAGAATAGTAATTGTTGATATCGAATTGGATAAAGGAAAAATTATTATTGTTGTCAATAGAGTTAAACCAATTAAGAGCTTCATCAGTATTAATCCATAATTTAAGAGTAAGGTTAGGAATAATGAACGGTATAATATTATCTAAAATAAGCTTACTTAATCTACCAATATCAGATCTAGTTGGGCAAATGAGTCTAACAGTAGGATTTACGTGAAAGTTTTTCTTATGGTTTTTTAAGATTAATTTTTGGTTCACAGGGTACAACAGGTTCAGTTCTATCAGTTAGATTATATTCTGTCATAATTTTTTTGATTTTTAAATTAATGTCTGATAATGTTTTTTAGAAGTTATTTTATATTTGCTGTTAAGTTCCTTCATAATAAGTTTTTTGTAGGTAGTATAATCCATTCTATATAAATTTCCGGTTTTATCCGCCGGGACCAAATACCTGGTTTGCTTTGTATAGATTTGATAAAATCTTTCAGTTTCCGTAGGTGCGGGTTTTTTCTTAGAGAGGGTGCTTCTTAAACTTGATATTAGCGATAAGGTTCAGTAAGTCCCTTTCAAAGTTTTCTAATAACGGGTTTGGAGGTGGATTTCTTCTACTTCTAAATAGTTTCTTAAAATGGTTTTCTTCTTGTGATTCATTGGTTTTCATTTTCATCTTGTTATCATAGTGGTAGGCAATCCATCGAACTCTTCTGATAAAATCATTGGTTCTGTAAATACTTTCGAATCCATCACTATTCACACACACACACACACACACACACACAAACGATGGACTTCTTTCCGTTTCCGTCTACCAAATCCACTCACAAGGTTTTGGTCCACCCGAGGCTATAGTAGAAGACATTTTCCCAAGGTGCCACGCAGTGGGACTGAACCTGGAACCATGTGGTTGGTAAGGACGCTACTTACCACACAGCCATGCCTGCGCCTAAAAAAAAAAATTGTTTGAAGGTAATCAAGCCAGATGTTCATTATTTCAAGCTTCTCACCCAATGAGTATTTCTGCCAAATGTGTTGAAAATCCATTCAGTCGTTTTTCAGTAATCTTGCAAAAATATAGACAAAGAGACAATGACGAACGGTTACAACACCTTGCTTTCGCTTACGTAGCGAAATAGATAGTATGGTGGACCCGTTTGAAAGGGTTAAAGACAGACACTCTTTGGCCAAACCCTCATCAACTTTTACAAGTTTCACTTGAAGAGGAAGTTGAGGGTAGAGAGGGAAGTGTTGCCTTGTAGCAAGTTTGTTAAAAAGTGGTTGAATGTTGGAAAATTGGCCAGTGTGAAAGGACCAATTCTGAGCGTGCACCTGTAAAAAAAAAAAGGAGAAGGGCTCTTGCCCTGTTGTTCAGGCACCCGTGGCTTTTTGGGGTTTTTCCACGAGGACCTTAAAGCGCCTTCCCTATTGGGAGTTTTAATTTGTTCAATTTTTTTTGTCATTACATTGTGTACACGCGAAAATCCATTGTATCGTCCTGTTTTTGTCTCTTATGTTATTGTATGTCTTTTAATGTTTTATATGCAAGCCCTTGTGGCTAATAAAAGGATTATTATTATTATTATTATTATTATTATTATTATTATTATTATTATTATTATTATTATTATTAGTTTGTAAAGAATAAAAAGTTTTGAATGGTACAACAATGCACTATAATACAAAAAATGGATTATATACCTGTTGTAATTTAGTTATCTATAGTCCGATGATATTTCGGAATACAATTCCTTCTTCAGATATTCTTAGAGACTCCATCTAAGAATATCTGAAGAAGGAATTGTATTCTGAAATAGCATCGGACTATAGATAGCTAAATCACCATAGATATATAGTCCATTTTTTGTATTATAGTGCATTGTTGTACCATTGAAAACTTTTTATTCTTTACAAACAATACACAATGCTTCAAGCGAACTACAATACTCTCCTATTATTATTATTATTATTATTATTATTATTATTATTATTATTATTATTATTATTATTATTATTATTATTATTATCATTATTATTATTATTATTATTACTATTATTATTATTATTATTGTTATTATTAATAATAATAAATAATAATAATAAATAATAGTAAATGCTAGACAGAAGAACTAGAAAGGAATTCAATATGACTGGAGGACTCCACCCAAGGGCAGAGCTAGCAAGATTATACCTGCCTAGAAAGGAAGGTGAAAGATACCTAGAAAGGAAAGTGTCAGTGGAAGACTGCGTGGAGTTAGCTAGATATAGGTACCTACACAGGTAATAGTGAAGAAAGTTTATTAAAAGCTGCTAAAGTCACAGCAAGACATCGTGACCGGTAAATTCCACTACGGTAAATTTCACGATAGGTAAAATTCACTGCGGTATATTCCACTAAGGTAAATTCCATTACGGTAAATTCCACTCGGAAAATAACGGTCTATAGAAAACTAATTACACACGCCCTTGTTACACAGTTGTTAGTTAAATTTCACTCGGAAAATTTCACTATAGGTAAAATTCACTGCGGTATATTCCACTAAAGTAAATTCAGTTACAGTAAGCGGTCAATAGAAGACTAATTACATACGCCCTTGTTACACACTTCTCAACTAATTAGTCGTTAGGTAAAGTATAGGCTTATGCCATTGTTACCCATTTTAAAACTGAATTTCACTGTACTGCTAATTTTTTTCTATTCAGTTTAACTTTGAACTTTGAAACCCTCAACCATGGCAGCATTTATAACATCAGAGAAGAACAAACGTAAGCTTTGCGACGAAGAGAATCATATATACGAAAAGAATGGCGCAAACAGTAGCAAAACAAAAATATATTGGCGTTGTGAAGGCTTTTACAAAAGTTTCCGGGCTAGACTACATACTTTCAACTCCAGTACACCAGAAGTTATTTTTTCAACGGGCTCCCATAATCACTCAGTTAGCAGTGCACACGTTAATGCCCGAAAGGCAGTTAATTCAGTGAAAAGTGAAGTAATGAGAACGGGAACAGTATCTTCTCGGGAAGTAATAGCTACTGCTGTACAAAATCTCGATGAGGAAGCACAATCATTGTTGTAAACTATTCCTGGACTTTCACGTAACATACATAATTGGAGGCAGCATGCTTTAAGAGCCCCAGCACTTCCAGCTTGTCGTTCAAGGTTTGAAATTCCTGATACAGTTAAGTACTTAGAAAATAGGTCCTTGTTTTTGGTCTCTGACAGTGGCATTGATGACTCAGACAGAATTTTAGTTTTTTCTTCAGAAAATGGTTTAAATTGAGTGTTTTTGCGCTTTAGCATTTTTACCAATTTAAAACGTTGTCAATGGATTTGAAGATTTGTCTGATGATGAAAGCATCCCTTCTGAATATATCACTTATTATGAGAATTCATACACTGGAACTGTAAGGAGATGCGATCTTCGATATTCATATACACTCAACAGATTAGAGTGTTTGAAAAGAAAAGAATCCTAACACCGGGCTACAACAAGTTACCTTAGATGCCAAGAACCCTCCTATCCAACTCTGGAATATACGCGGCCGCTTTTTAAATGACTTGCCAAGAGTAAATAATTCGGTAGAAGGGTTCCACAATGCTTTGTGATCGTCGATAACATCCACAATTCAGATTTATGGAAACTTTGCAATACCCTTAAGACTGAGGAAGGCTTAAGTAAGGCGAAAATTGCGCAGATTCGACGTGGGGACTCGGCAGCAAAAAGAAAAAAAATAAACAAAAGTCTTATCAAATGACTCATGCTCGACTAAAGAAGCTAGTTGGAAATTATCAATCTGAAAACCCTTAGCAATCTTTAAGAAATATTGCACGCAGTTTGTCATAAAAGAATTTTCTTCAAATATATTAAACTTTTTTCATAACTTAATTTTTATGTATTCGTCATCATTTTAATGTAAATATTTGAATAAAATGCGAGCTATAATGTATTCATATTCTTTATTTATTTTATGTACTCGTCATCATTTTTATCTTAATGTGTGAATAAAATGTGACCTAAAATGTATTTATATCACCTACAGTGAAACTTACCGTAGTGGAATTTACTTAGAACCGCAAGACATAGGGAAATCTAAGCACCAAACGAGCTTAAAAACCACAAAAAGAATAGAAATTATCTTACTGACAGGAGAAGGCATTGCATGGTAGATTCCCAAAGATAGTTTCAGCAAATAGTAGTAGTGAGACATGGTTATGGCTACAGAAAGGAAAGCTGAAGAGGGAGACAGAAAGTTTATTAGTTGCACAAGATCAAGCATTAAAGACTAATTCGATAAAAGCCAAAATAGATAAAAACCAAGTAGATTCCCAATGTAGATTACGCAAATCAAAAGGCGAAAGCGTTACTCATTAGAGTAAGTGAATGTAATATGCTGGCACAGAAAGAATACATGAAAAGACATGACAATCTTGGGAGAGCAATCCACTGGGAACTTTGTAGAAAGCTAGGATTTGAACATACTGATAAATGCTATGAACATGAACCTAGTAAAGTACTAGAAAGTAAGAAATACAAGATGTGGGACTTTAACATTCAGACTCACAGAGTAAAAGAAGCTAGAAGGCCTGATTTAGTAGTGGTAGATAGAGACAATAGAAAGTGGCCAGGTAATTGACTTTATAGTCCCAAATGATGAAAAAAATTAATATGAGAAGTACAGAAAAAATAGCAAAGTACCAGGACCTAGCTATTGAATCACAGAGACTATGGAAAGTGTGGGTAAAATGTATCCCAGTAGTTATAGGTGCATTGGGAACTATCCCTTAAGAGCTGAACAGATGGATAGAGAAAATAGGCATAAAATCCAGTTTAGTACAGATGCAGAAAACAGTGTTATTAGGGATACTTAGGAGAGTTCTTGGCATCTAAAGTTACTTGCTGTAACCCGATAGGAGGGTTCTTGGTATCTAAGGCAACTTGTTGTAGCCCAATGTTAAAATTCTTTCCTTTTCCAACAGTCTAGTCTGTTGAGTGTATATGAATAATAATAATAATAATAATGATAATAATAATAATAATAATAATAATAATAATAATAATAATAATAAAAGCCATAACTGAAGACAGCCGCAGAAAGAAGAAAGGCCTCAGTATGGCCTGGGTGGACTACCAAAAGGCTTTCGACAGTGTTCCCCACACGTGGATTCTGGAAACACTAGCCATAAACAAGGTGGCACCAATTATCATAAAATACATAGAGCACTCAATGAACAAATGGCAGACAGTGCTACAGCTCCAAACAAAAGAGGGACTTGTGAAAACGAAAGCCATCCCCATTAGAAGAGGAATATTCCAGGGAGACACGCTCTCTCCACTCCTGTTCTGCCTGGCACTCACACCTTTAACAGAATTGCTAAATAGAACTGGATGCGGTTACAAATGCTATGGAAAAACAGTCAGCCACCTTCTATATATGGATGACCTAAAATTATATGCAAAAAACGACAAAGAGCTAGAAACACTACTACAGACAGTACACGGCTTTACCAAGGAAATAGAAATGAAATTCGGATTAGAAAAATGTGCCAAAGCAACCCTGAAAAGAGGAAAATTAGTTAAAAGTAGCAATATAACACTAGATAAAGCCAATGAAATAAGAGAACTAGACGAAAGCCAACCATATAAGTATTTAGGAGTCAATGAACTAGATAGGATACAACATACACAAATGAAAGAAAAAATAAAGAAAGAGTACTATAGACGAGTTAGATCACTACTAAAAACAGAGCTCAATGCTAAAAACAAGATAATGGGTATCAACACTTTAGCTGTCCCAGTTATAAGCTACAGCTACAACATCCTTAACTGGACACTAAACGAACTATGTAAAATAGACAGGAAAACAAGAAAAATAATGACAGGATATAGGATGCACCACCCAAAATCTGACATAGAAAGGCTATATATACAACGCACAGAAGGTGGCAGGGGTCTTATACAGCTAGAAAACTATTATAAAATAACCACCATAGGACTGCAAAAATACCTACTCCAGAAGCAAGGGAAACTAATACAAATAGCCACAAAACACGAGCAAAACAAAAAACTGTTTTCAGTATTTAAGGAAGCTGACAAATACAAACAAGAAATCAATCTACCTAACAAATACGAAGAAGAAGAAGAAACAACAAAAGCTATAAAACAAATGAAATCCAAACTAAAACTAGAACAGCAACGGACCATGATAAAACGATGGCAAGAAAAGCCCCTACATGGTAAATACTGGGCTAAACTAAATGCGAAAGAAATAGACAGAGAAAAATCCCAGCAATGGCTGAGAAGCTCAGGACTCAAAGCAGAGACTGAAGGATTTTTAATTGCTGCACAAGACCAAAGCCTCCCCACCAGAAATTACCAAAAACACATAATGAAAAGAAATATAACAAGTAACTGTAGAATATGTGGAGATCGACAAGAAACAATAAATCATATTATCTCTGGCTGCCCAGTCCTGGCTAAGAAGGAATATATTCACAGACACGACAGAGCTGGGACCTATATACACTGGAAGCTATGCCAACATTATGGAATAGCAACAGAAAAAAGATGGTATAAACACACGCCAGAAAAGGTCACAGAAAACGAGAAAGCAACCATACTCTGGGATATGCCAATACACACAGATAGAGAAATTAAGGCAAATAGACCAGATATAGTTGTCAAAGGTCATGAAGGAAAAAAATGCCTTCTAATTGATGTTTCAATACCAGCAGATGACAACGTTTCTCTAAAAGAAATGGAAAAACTTTCAAAATACAAAGACCTGGAAATAGAGATAACTCGAATGTGGAATCTAAAAACAGAAACAATTCCTATCATAGTAGGTGCCTTAGGTATAATAAAAAAATATTCAGACAAATACATAACAAAAACACCAGGACTTACAAATATATATAACATACAGAAAATTGCACTACTGGGTACTGCACACATTCTACGCAAAACACTTTCAATACAGTAAACATAAGAGCACCACAGCAAACCACAGCACATACCCAAGGCGCACAGAGCTGCGCTCGGTAGTGAAGTGAAAGCACGTTATAAAAATAAAACTACTGAATAATAATAATAATAATAATAATAATAATAATAATAATAATAATAATAATAATAATAATAATAATAATAATAATAATAGTAATGATAATAATAAATGTCATTTATTAATAACAGTTTGAGCCGGTTCTATGCAACTTCAGTTTTCGTAAGCTCCTCATATGGACGTAATACGCCACAGGTTTCGGTCGCCTAATCCTGACGAGATAGGTTCGTATGACGAACCTACGAAACTTCGAGTTACATGTAACGGAATCAAACTGTTGTTAATTAATAAATAATAATATATGTAACTCCTATGATACCTTTTGTTGACCGGGGCCTACAATAAAAGGTACATGCCCCCATTGTGTCCCGAACCTGAAACCACGTGTTCGAGAAACTACTTCATAGTCATGTCTGCACCATTTCTGTATTTTCTCTGAATTGTTCTGATCCTTCCGAAACATTTTATACAATTGCCATACATTGCCGATGTTAATTCGGGAAGTAATCAATATATTTTAGAGATCCAACTTCAGTAATGACTGTACCACAAGATAAGCATAAGTAATATTTTGAAGATGGGGTTGAAATTTTCAGAGATTCACATAACCTGAATGTTGAATAAACGAAGTCACTTAAATAATTCAACTCATTCAACTTATTCATTTGTGATTATTATACTTCATGACACCTGTAGTCCTTCTCTGAACACTTTCTTGGACAATGTTGCAATATTTTTTGGTAGAGTATAACAAACGGATGGTACTGCTTGTGTGACAGTGGCACTCATTTACAACTATCACACAATGTCAAGATAAGGCAACATAGAGATACATATACTCACATCCATGCACACATGTATATATTTACACACACACACACACACACACACACACACACACACACACACATACAAACACATACAAACACACACACACAAACACACATACACGCATCACACACACACCTGAGTAAGTGGATAAACGAAAGAAATTGGCACTCAGCACATTTTGTTGGAGTTACATATATTATTGAATAAGAATTTGAAGCAGCTCCATGCAGCTTAAAGTTTCGTAGGCTGGTAGAACGAACGTATCACGTCAGAAATCGATCTCTCTTTATATCTCTAGATGGTTGATAATATAGGTTTGTTCAACGAGCTGACGAATCTTTGATATGCATGGATCCGAATCAAATACATATATTTCCATAAACACACACACACACACACACACACACACACACACACACAAATATGCACACACAAATATACACACACACATAGATATATGTATATATTTATATGCATATGTATATTTATTTATGAGTGTGTGTATGTGTTTCTGTGCGCGCGCGCGTGTGAGTACATATTCGACGGGTTTCTGTTCATTTTCCGTCTTTCAAATCTATTCACAAGTCTTTGGTCAGCTTGAGGCTATAGTAGAAAACAGTTGTCGAATGTGCCATGCAGTGGGAGTGAACTGGAAATCAAGTAGCTGGAATGCAGACTCCAGCTACATCTGCAGCTATAAGTTATAGAAAATTTATTTTAGATATTAATAAACACAACAGAAGCTAGGCATAGCTGTGAGTAAGTAATACTTTTAGCCTTTCTATATTACTAGTTATTACATTGATCACGAGTATTTGGAAATTGCAGTTAATCTTGGCAAGTGTTAAACTCAAATATCTTTTTAATACTCCCCTAGACATGCCAGGAGGACACGTCTTGCCCACACATTCCATCTTTACCATAATTTCTATGGCTGAATTACTTTAACATCACCGCGTTAGAGAATATGGTGGGTATGTTGTCATGGCACCAACACCGGAGAAATTGTCAGATTCCTTGCAAGAGCAAAACATCTTCTCCACATTGTCAACACGCGTTCAAGGCAGACTTGAGAGGGTGAATGGAAGAGAAAGTTACAATAATTATAAATTCTACTACTACTACTACTACTACTACTACTACTACTACTACTACTACTACTACTACTACTACTACTACTACTACTGTAATAATGACAATAATAATTGTTAGCATATATTTATCAGCATGTTTCAACTCAGTGGACGCAACCCTGTTGTTCCAGTACTGTTTAAAACCAGAAGCAACAAGATTCCTTGACAGCCCCTGTCTGATGCAAGATTTTCCCAAGAGATAGTATCAATACTGATTTTTCAAAGAGTGTCATTAAGGTTATCTTTGAGGCATTTGAGTGGCTTGCACAGGGGACGTTTTCCTTGCCCCACTTCACCGTGCAGCATCTGTTTTTGCGCACGCGGACAAGATGACAACACCATCTAACTTAGTGTTTTGGGATCATTGACTTAATACTTATCGTTTTTTCTAGTTGAAGTATTCTCGCACCATGTCCGTATCGTGCGTGATTCTGAACTGTGTCTTAGCATAGGAAGTGCAGCATTGAAACAAGCTTTATTAGGCCGAACTATTCTACCTATTTCATGTTCCAACTAAGCAATTCAAGCTTCTCACACTTACTTCGCAAGGTTATTTTAAAAGTGAGTAATCACATCATCGAAATCTGAAAGCGATGAAATAATGCATGGTTAATTTAGAATAATCTGAATAAATAAATACGCGGTAAATTTGGAAAATTAGATATTCGAATACGAACCATGCTCTCTACTTGACTCGTATCTCGAATGTTGTCTGGTCATTCTGCCGATGATAGTCCGACCTTTGTGAGATATATAATTTTTATCTTACTAAAATTGACTTGAAACCATGGTACAGAATATAGATTGGTAAATGTTTTTATTTTTCATTCCCTTTCGAAATTATCCCTACTTTTTGTGGTATGTAGTCTTGCTGCTATTTCTAGCGGGTTAGATGTCCTATTACAGGCATCTCTGTATTTTAAATGAATAATACATAGTCTATTGACTGTTTTTACCCTCGTTAGACCACTGGTGGTAAATAAAATTTCTAAAATTTTTTGCTACCCTGTATTTTATTAATAATGATAACAAAATTTTTTTGGCTAATTTATGATTGAAAATCGGCATTTATGTATTTACTGCCGAATAGGTAAACCGCAAATACGCGGTAAATTTGGAAAATTAGATATTCGAATACGAACCATGCTCTCTACTTGACTCGTATCTCGAATGTTGTCTGGTCATTCTGCCGATGATAGTCCGACCTTTGTGAGATATATAATTTTTATCTTACTAAAATTGACTTGAAACCATGGTACAGAATATAGATTGGTAAATGTTTTTATTTTTCATTCCCTTTCGAAATTATCCCTACTTTTTGTGGTATGTAGTCTTGCTGCTATTTCTAGCGGGTTAGATGTCCTATTACAGGCATCTCTGTATTTTAAATGAATAATACATAGTCTATTGACTGTTTTTACCCTCGTTAGACCACTGGTGGTAAATAAAATTTCTAAAATTTTTTGCTACCCTGTATTTTATTAATAAATAAATAAATAAATATATATATATATATATATATATATATATATATATATATATATATATATATATATATATATATATATATATAGGACATCAAAAAGAAAAAAAACGTTGAACACAATGAGAAATGAAAACATAAAAACAAAACATAGAAAACGAACTTCTTTGCGAACAACGAAAAAAACAAACAAACAAACAAGAGAAACGAGACATGAAACATAAAGAGTATACCCCATCATTATTTGTCCCTGTTTCAACTACTCCGCGGTACGAAGGCAAGGACAATACGCGACTTTGTTGAAACAACCCTTCCCGCAAAGCAAATTAAATCAAATTTGGGATTTTTTGCGGAGGGTGAAAGTGTTAACAAAAACAGGACAGTGAGATCAAGACAGTAAAAACAAACGGTGAGGGTTGTTGAGCCAAGACGATAGAAAAATTATTATGAACGCTAGGTAGACGAGCCATGAGAGAAGAGACAGAAAAAATACGTCTTTTCTTTAAGAAGGCAGTGAACAGAAAGAGAAATCCCCTGTCGTCATGTGTCAGCGACGAGAGGGTCAAAGAGGAAGAATGAGAGAGAGAGAGGGAACGGTGAAAGGGAGAGAAGAATAGGGAAAGGGTGGGAGAGAAAAACAGAAAGAACGAAGAACAAGAGAGGGAGAGAGATAGACAGAGAAGAGATAGTAGAAGAATGCGCATCGTAAAACTTACTTGGAAAAGGATGAGTGGCGCTCGATCATATAATAATATAAATAATATATAAATATATGCATTTATCCATACATATATGTACATACCTACATATATATGTATATATACATGCATATATGGGTACAGGACATGCATATATACACACGCATATGTATATGCATACGTATATATGTATGTAGGTATGCATACATGGATACAGAATGTCACAAAACGTAAACAACATGAAATACGAAAATAACGTTGAGTACTCAAAGAACGAGAGAAACAAATGGAAAACAAGACATGTAACATAAAAAACGGCCCTTCATTAGTTGTCGGCTGCCTTTCTACTCCTTATTTTGAGCAATGAACGACACGATAAGACTTTGAGGGCATTTGCTCCCGCGAATAAAAATAAAATTTGAGATTTGCGGAGGGTCAAAGCTGGTAACAAAAACAGGACATACAACAAACCAAATGAAACAAATACAAACAAGGATTAGGCTCAGATGAGGTAAGGTAGCGAACGCTGGAAGCCGAATCTTTAATAACAGAAAAGATAGGAGAGGAGACAAATAGGAATGCGTCTGGACTGCACCACAGACTTATGGAAACAAAAGAAGGTCGATGGTCACGTGTGGGCGACGAGGGAGAGAGAGAGAGTAAGGGAGAAAGAGAGAGAGAGAGAGAGAGAGAGAGATAGAGATAGAGAGAGAAACAGAGACAGAGACAGAGAGAGAGAGAGAGACAGATAGAAAACGGTGAAGGGGAGAAAAAAGAATTAGAGAAAGGCTGCGAGAGAAAACG
The DNA here is from genome assembly GCF_046866305.1 of Octopus bimaculoides. Taxonomy (NCBI): domain Eukaryota; kingdom Metazoa; phylum Mollusca; class Cephalopoda; order Octopoda; family Octopodidae; genus Octopus; species Octopus bimaculoides. The sequence continues at coordinate 70,468,251 of NC_142930.1, forward strand.
AAAGGGAGAGAGAGAGAGAGAGAGGGAACAGTAAAGGAAAGAGTCGCATCAAATATATTAAGATAAACTTACTTGGAAAGGGATGCGTAGCGTTCACTCAAATAATAATATAAATAATATATATATATATATATATATATATATATATATATATATATATATATATATATATATATATATATATATATATATATATATATATATATATATATATGCATATATATATGCATATATACACACATATATGCATATATATATACATATATATATATAGTCTTTTATTCTGTTATTCTTTTACATGTCTCGGTCATTTGATTGCAACTACACTAGAAGAGGCAGCGAACGTACTGTTTTCTGATTGGCTGAAAATGATCAAACTTTGAATACCTGTAACATTTTTTCCAAATTTTTCTAGAATAAATCAATAACAAATTCGGATTCAACGTCAAAAATTACATCTATCTGATGCATTAAAATAATTTTTTAAAGATAATTGTTACCAGTGACAAAGACCACAAAGATCTAAAAATTGCGATAGTACATATAATGTATATTTTGATAGGATTCAAATTGTCAGAGACACATTTGAATTTGATTGGTTAATTTCACTAACGGTCTTTCAGAAGTATGCAAATTGAGACAGTAAATATATAAACAGAAAAAAGAAATACATAAATATCATATTGTATAATATTGAAGAAAGCTTTGCGTTGGAAAAAAAAAATTAATTAATGGTAAATAAATTAATAATTAATTAATAGAAATGTAAGTTTGTTTTATAAATTTTGAATCCATGGGCTGAGAAAGTTTGTAGATTTTAAGAAAACAATAACGGGTTATTTTTATATATGCAACGCATACACACACATATAAATATACCTGTATAAATAACTATATACATATTGATGCAAAATATATGTGCATGTATTCACATAAACACACATACACACAAATACACATATATATATATACACACACACATAGGCATGTATAAACATAGATACGCATATGTATATACATACATACGCATACATACATATATAGACATATATATGCATATATACGCGCGTATACATGGATACCTACATGCGTATACACACACACACACACACACACACACACACACACACACACACACACACATATATATATTTGACAGGAATGGCAACAAAAGAAAGAAAGAGACCTCGATATTATGCAAATAGAGGAATTTATCTGTAAAAATATGTGACACTTATTCAGTAGGATGGCTACTGAATAAGTGTCACATATTTTTACACGATATATATATACATATATATATATATATATATATATATATATATATATATATATATATATATATATATATATATATATATATATATATATATATATATATACATATATATATATATATATATATATATATATATATATATATATATATATATATATATATATATATACACACACACACACACACACACACACACTCACAATATTTACCGTCGCTAGGTAAAGAAGAAATAAGGAAAAAGAAGAAAAAAATAAACAAAAGGAAACAGAGGAACGAAGGGAAAAAAGATAAAGAAAGGAAAAGAGAAGAAAAGAAAAGAGGCAGGAAACCGTTTCCATTTTGACAATGCAGCATCTTTGAGTAGCCAGGCAGGAAATAGAAAGAGAGAAGAAAAGAAGAAAGATATGCGATTTAATAGAGTAACCGTGTGTATATACATATGCCCATATGCACATCACAGCTGCATCCACGTTACACGAGAAAAACCATTGCCAAAAAGACTTACTGAAATGATTCATGATTGTTGCCATGTGATGCCCTTACATGACTTTTAAGCCCGGCCAAACTTTTACACATTTTATTACATATTAGACAACTGTGCTGGTTGACAAGAGAAACAGGTGCCACCATATGCACTCTCTTAACATGTGTTTTTTAGACCTCCAACTGAGAGACACACCCTTCCACATTTTACACACGTTCTGTTATGAATTTTAATAGCCACATCATTGTTTATCATGGGTCGATTTCTACGAGAATTTTGAAGGCTCACCAGGCCTGCGCGACTCAAACACCGCCCATAAACCACATACATAAAAAGCAACACTCTCTCACTTTCCACAGGTCCCCCCTTCTAAGCCTCCTCCTAATTCTCTCATACTTCACTCTCTCCCTCTCAAACCTTGAACAATCATCATGCACTATCTTCCTCCATCCATCACGGTCATGTACCTCCCTCACCAAATTAGCAGCTGCAATTCCTGTCTGTATTAGAGCATTTTAAAGGCAATCCTTAAACCTTAGTTTAGGCTTATGCGCTGGTCTCCTGCCATCTTCCAGTTCACCATACAATAACTGCTTGGACAGTTGCTCATCACTCATCCTTACCAAATGTCCTCCCCCCACCTCACACGTCTTTGCAAAATCCTTGAGTCTATTCTTCTACTGCCACTCCTCTCAAATACCTCCACATTACTAATGGCCATTTTCCAGTTTATCCCCCAAATTATTCTCAGACAGTATTGATGTTATTGTTCCAATTGCCATACATGTATACGGTAAACAACCCATGCCTCACTTCCATATAGCAAAGACGCATGTGTTATATATCTTAACTTTAATTTGTGAAGATATATTACGTTGTTTCCACAGACGCCTATCAAGCCTACAAAAAGCACTACTAGCCCTGCTGATTCTGTATGAAATTTCATCATCAAGACCAGCAGTGCTCAAGGTACTTCCTAAATAAATAAATCTAGGCACAGTCTCCAACCTCTGATCATTCACAGTTATAAAAGGTTCCACATGCATCTTGGAGGGAGCAGGCTGGTACATTATAACAGTTTTTCTTTTAGGTTGATTGTTGGACCCAATGCTGCACATGCTGCAGAAATCGCATTCAGCATGTGCTGCATATCTTTCTGGGAATGTACCAACAGGTCACAATCATCTGAGTACAGAAACTCAACAAGGTGATATGGGTATGTCCGGTCACTCTTCAGTGCTACTAGTACTCTTCAGTGCTACTAGTACTCTTCAGTGCTACTAGTACTCTTCAGTGCTACTAGTACGCTTCAGTGCTACTAGTACTCTTCAGTGCTACTAGTACTCTTCAGTGCTACTAGTACTCTTCAGTGCTACTATGACTCTTCAGTGCTACTGGTCCAGTACAACCTATTCCAGGGTCAGGTCGTCGGCGACTAAACTGGCAACCCCACCAGGTCTGCTTGGTGAGTTGGATGCTTGTTGGACACCCAGCGGGACAAAAAATAAGACCTATCAAAGGGCGGAGGAACTACAAAGTAGTCAACTAGGTGTGTTTGTGAAGTGTTTGGGTGTATGTATTGTATATATTGCATTTTAAGCTCTGTGTGTGTGTGTGTGTGTGTATGGTAAATACTGCATTTCAGCATGTGTATGTACATATTGTATATTGTGATTTTAAATTGTATATATTGCATGTTTCCCCAAGCCATGGCGAAGGCAGTCTATCTAGGAGAAAGTAACTCTGAATTTGAATACTTGACTGCTGTCTTGTAGTTAGCCTTTGGTTGGGCAAAGACTGGGAGAAGAACACTGTGATATAAAGCTTGCGACTGAAAATCAACCCAATGACGTCGACTTGCTCTTCTTTTTGGAACATGCTATGTAATTTAGAGAGTGGGAATAGTTGTTGTGCAAAGCATTTCCTCAGTTTAAAAAGTGTGAAGCACAGGTATTACTGGAGAGGAAAAAGAAATGCACATCTTGTATGTACATGGCTGGCCGAAGCTTAAAAAACCACATCTAAACAATGTAAGTTCATATTGATAATGGATGTCAAAAAGGACTCTGGAACATTTTGTTCTGTTTCCTGGCCCAGCATGTGTCCCAGGGTACCACAGCCTGGATCCGATCGTCATCCTGCAACTGTGAGTAAATTGAAGGTAAGATGCAAGCCTATGACTATAGGATGTTGGAATGTTCGAACGTTATAAGACGATGATTGTCTGAAATCTCGTCCAGAGAGAAGACCCGCGCTTGTTGCAAAAGAGCTACAGCGATATGATATGGATGTAGCGTTAGCCGAAACATGAATCCATCGAAAGGGGAATTTCGCAGAAAAATCTGCTGGATAACATTTCTTTTGGAGCGGTAGAGAGAAGACCTATAAGAAAGAATCAGGAGTGGGATTTGCTATCAAAACCATTCTGGCTTCAAAACTTGAGGAACTACCATGTGGTCATTCGGATCGTTTAATGTCTTTAAGGCTGCCATTAAGAAAAGATCGCTCTGCAACACTCATAAATGCATCTGCTTCAACTATGAATTCATCAGAGGATGATTAACTTGCCTTCTATCTATCACTTACAGAGATTATACGCAATATTCCCCATGATGACAAAGTTGTCATTTTGAGTGATTTTAATGCTCGCGTTGGTGCTGATTAGGAGACTTGGGGTGTCCTAAGAAAGCATGGGGTTGGGAGTTCCAACAGTAATGGTTTGCAACTGTTACAAATGTCGGAACCTGTCAGACAGTTGAAGAACGGTGAAGAACTGGGACGAGATGAGTAGCGTGGCCACTCTCTCCCGGCAATGGGCCGAGAGGAAGATGTCTCTAAAAAGTCGGGCGGATGTGGCGAACGCGCACATCGAGTCCGTCATCTACTACCGCCTGACCGTCGTGCATTGTCCTAACCCTACTACCACCAAACTGGAACGCATCCTCTTCCGTTTCTTGTGGTTGATGATGCGCAGGCACTCGCTGAGACTGCATCTCCGGCTCTACGTAGACGATGGTGGACAGGTGTAGTCACTGTTTGTGCGACGCGCTTTCCGGCAGCTCGTCTCCATGACAGAGCTGCAGTCGTGGATCAAGAAGAGGCCGAGGAAGGATGAATGGGACCGCGAGTGTCGTGTTGCTCTGGAGCAACTCTGCCGTCCCGGGTCGACCTTGAGCGACAGCAACACAACAAAAGCATTCTATAGGGGATTAGTGGAGGGGAGGTACGACGACGATCTCGGGGAGAGCCTGGGTGTTGACGAGGAGCACCTGACCCTCCTGTTCAAGACGACTTTCGGGTCGGGACCTATGGACAACTTCCAGAGATCCCTGGGTCGGCTGTGCTATCGAGAAGCGCTACCCGGTCGGGATAAGCTTTACAGACACGGCTCGAGAAACACGAGGCCGACCTGCCCGAAATGAGGTCAAAACGACGAAACCGTTCTGCGCGCACTCGTGCAGCGTCCAACCATTTCCGACCTGTGGGCTTATGTCGAACGACTGCTGTCACGTATGGGACGAGTCGGTTTATCAGCCGAGTCTATCGTTAATATTGTCTCGCCTTCTTCCTTCAAACGGGAAGGAAGAGCTATTTTCATCGTACATGTGGCTATGGCGACAGAATGTATATGGTGGACGCGTCTGAAAGGATTAGAGACAAACACTTTCCTCTCTGGTCAATCTCTCATCAATAAGGAAGGCGAGAGTAGAGAGGCAAGTTTTGTCTAGCGAATGTTTCAACAAAAGATGAGTGAATGTAGCAAGGATGGCTCTTGTAAATGACGGAGCCATCTTAAGTATGATCCTGTGTGCCGGAAAAAATAATTAAAGTTAAAACAGAGAGTTACATACTTGTAAATAAATGTGTTACTATGTGACGTTATTGCCCGAATTTACAGTAGTTTTCCGTAGGTTTTTCCTTCCACGGATAAACCTCCCCATTTTTTAGGAACTTCTTTTATTATTTCGATTTTTTTTGTATGTTCCAAACAATTTCGATCCCTTTTGATCGTTGTCCCTAATTTTGTATTTTTTCTATATATTTTGTTTTGTTTTCACCCCCGCCTCGGAAAGAAAAACTCTACATTGTATTTGTCCCCTCTATGTTCAGCCCTGTGTGGCCAATAAAGAAAGTTATCTATCTATCTATCTATCTATCTATCTATCTATCTATCTATCTATCTATCTATCTATCTATCTATACTTACATACACACACGTCCACGCGCATATGTTCGAGACTTTGTATATTTTCAAACATACGAAGTCCTATGAAACAATTCAATATGAACTTCCCAAAATTTTATATTTGAATGATCGTAATCTTTGATGTCTAACGATGTTTGAATGAGTAAATCTGGGAAACCCTTCGAAAATATTTCAAAAAGAAAAAAAAAATTACGGATATTAGGGAGGGAGGAATAAAAACATTAAAATGCAGAATTTCAATTTTTGTTTTTTATTTGCTGAATCACAAGTTCTATCGAATGAAAGTCAAAATAAACAAATTTAAACATACACACACACAAACACAAGATTTTTTTTTTCAAAATTATAATCTACATATTTTCAGACTCACATACACATACATATGTATTTATTTATATATGTATGACCAACATTGAGATCCTCGCAGGCACCGGGGAGTTTTTACAGTCGATAAGTCTTGCTACAGATATTCACGCAATCCAGAATGTGCCAGTGACCGGAACGTGGATGCTTCTAAGTAGCTTTATATTTATCCTGTTGCCTCAAGTAAGTATTGGTCATCACTAGGTCTAACTCTCTACGCAACTGTAATAAGAATAGCCCATTTGCGCTTCACTTCCTATGCTAAGCCATTGTTCAAAATCACATCTGACACGGGCATGGTGCAAGAATACTTCCACTGGCAAAAATGACGAGTTTCGAATCCATGATCACGAAACACTAGCTTAAATGGTCTGGTCATCTTGTCAGCTCAGAGGGCATCTGCGTGCGAAAACCAAAAAACCAAAAAAAGAACAGGTGCTGCACGATGAAGTGGGGCAAGGAAAGCGTCCCCTGTGCAAACCACTCAAGTGTTTCAAAGACAACCTTAAAGACACACTTTAAAAAATCAGTATCGATACTAACTCTTGGGATGATCTTGAATCAGACAGGGGGCTGTCAAGGAATTTGGTTGTTACTGGTTTTAAACAGTTCGGGAACAACAAGGTTACGTCCACTGAGTTGAAACATGCTGATAAATATATGCTAACAATTATTATTATTATTACAGTGGTAGTAGTAGCTTACAGTTGTCAGTGGTTCAACAGTTATCATTGTATGGAGTTCCTAATTATTTAAAATAGTGTTGATTGTGCCCACTACCACCGCCACCACAGCTACTATTGTTGCTGGCAGTCACCATTAGTAGCATCATCATCATCGTCATCATCATCATCACCAGTAGTAGTAGGAGTAGTATTTATAATTATTGTAAGTTTCTCTTCCATTCACCTTTACCCACAAGATTGCCTTGAACAGGTGTTGCGAATGTAGAAAATGTGCTTTAGTCTTGCAACGAATCTGGCAACCTCTCCAATGTTGGTGCCAAGACAACGCACCGCCATATTCTCTTATGTGAAGATGTTAAGAGAATTCAGCCATAGAAATAATGGTAAACACGGTCTGTTTGGGTAAGATGTGTCCTCTTGCCATGTCTAGGAGAGTATTAAAAAGATTTTTGAGTTTAACTCTTGCCAGGGATAACCTCAATTTCCCACTATTCATGATTAATGAAGTAGTTACTAGGAGGTAAAATAAATACATTCCAATAAATTGTGCGTGTGGATGTTTCTGTGTCCGTGTTTGTCCCCACAACATCGCTTGACAACCGATGCTCGTGTGTTTAGGTCCCCGTAACTTAGCGGTTCGGCAAAAGACGCCGATAGAATAAGTACTAGGCTTACATAGAATAAGTCCCGGGGTCGATTTGCTCGATTAAGGCGGTGCTGTAGCAAGGGCACAGTCAAATGACTGAAACAAGTAAAAGAGTAAAAGAGCATATATATATGGATCTAACTATTTTAGGGTTAGGGTTAGGTTTAGGTTTAGGGTATATTTGTGAGCGGGTATGTTTCAAAACGTACCAAATTAGAAGAAACTACTGAATTTGTGAAAATTGTATTTTTGCATAATCGTAATCATTGACATCTAAATCTAGTGAAAGGAGTGAATCTGGGAAACGTTTTGAAGAAAACGCTGAAAGCCTAAAAACTACGGAAATTAGGGAAGGAGACAATAAAATTAAAATATCAAAATTTGGAATTAAATTTTTTGTTATTTACTCACTGAATCTTGCTTGTTTAATACGTAAAACAGCAAAATCTTTGGAAGAGAAGTCAATTAAAAACAAAACAAATTTGAAAAATAAAAAAGAATCAAATACTGAAACAGGAAATATTTTTTTTTCAAAATCATAATCACCATTTTATTAAACAAATTGGAAGAAATTACAGGTTTTAGCGAACTAAAAAACATCGAATCGAATCATTTCAATATGATTATCACACACTCACACACACATTGGTATTTAACAGTGGAACCCAGGTTTACTAAAACTATGATATAATAGTGCGTCAATAATGGGTTAAAAAACCCTTCGACTCTTTCTATCCAAAGAGTTCTTGAAGCCAATACATGCGCTATATTTTTTTCATAGATCTATCTATTTTGAGTACCACCATTAAAAACGAATTATTTCACGCCTCTCGATGTTTTAAATTCTTATGACCTATGTATGTAACTCCATTTGTAACGCACGTTTACGCGAAAATTCTAAAAGGAAAATCATGTAATATTTGCGGTAGGCACTTTCCCAGACTTGCATCAACAAAGGTGTACTATTACATTGTGCCATATATGTATATATAGTGATGAAAGGAACAAAATGGAGAATTAAGGAGGACATGACATCCTCAAATTGATTGACTATATATATATATATATATATATATATATATATAACAGGCAACTACATAAATATATATATATATATATATATATATATATATATATATATATATATATATATATATATATATATATATATATATATGCTTATATAGATTATTTTAATGCTATTATTATGATTATTCTATTGTGTAACCACATGAAAGTACCCAATACATTGTTGAATTTTATAGAACTGTGTCTTACCCCGTAAATACCAAATACAAAATTCATCTTATGAATTACACATCTTGGAATTGCAGATGCAAATCCAAATAATTTCTTGTGAAAACGTACTCTCCTTGAGGCATGATACATAGAGATTAGCACCAAAGATCCTCGTAATACTTCAGAGTCCCAGCGAACACAATTTTAAATTATTAGTAATTTCTTCTAATTTACTGATGTGTATATCTGACTGAAAGGCGGGTAAATGGAATTATGGTTCTGATGATGTATAATCCTATTTACTGTAGATATGATAAGCATAAATCGGGCTCTACACAACATTTCTAACGCTAAAGTATATTGAATAACTATGTTGTTGCACTACAAAACAAACACAAACATCATGCTACCGCTTCACTAGAGCTGAGCGCCCTCACTTTACACAAATATTACATAAACACGTAATGAAGAGTTCATTGAAAAATAATCCAGAGCCAACAAAGCAGTCTACTTGGAAGCAAACATCAAAAGACTTGAAAATGTAATAAACTATTGTATAAAGGATCGTGGGTAAGGCCAGAACAATGCGAAGTAAATGCAAGGCAAATCACGAGAAATCAATACTTCACAGTGATTATTCCATTATAATAAACTATGTTTGATGGAAAACATAAAATAATACAATACAAGCAAAAGTAGAAACAATGAAAGGAAAATTTTTGTTTAAAGATTAAAGACGTTTAAAGTACACAATTGTTTCCAACTATTTATACAATCAGCTATGAACAGCGTGGTTGTGGGGTCAATACGCTATTACGGCTAATCACAATCCGTGTATACTTATAATGAGATTGACACGAGTAAGAACCCCAGGTTCCGGATTCATTGCAAATTTTTTTTTCGTTGAATGAATTCCTGTGACATCCTAATATGCTACAAAACCATTTTTTGGGTCCGGAGGTGGAAGCCTCGGAAATTTCACCCACCCCCATCCCATTGATCTTTTCAGGGATAGAGGTTGGGGTTTTAGAGTTACGCAAATCCGTCCCGAATTCACAGGAAATTTGTTTTTTGTTTTTTTCCTTAGTGAAAATCGTGCTGGCGAAAAGATCAATGGGAGTAGGGGTGGGTGAAATTTCCGAGGATTCCACCTCACTGCACTCCGCTTTTCGGACCCCAAAAAGGGTTTTCTAGCATATTAGGATGCCACAGGAATTCATTCAACGAAAAAAAGAAAATAAAATTCCAATAAATCTTGGACCGTGTGGGGGGGGGGGGTCCCATTCGCCCCTTCCCCTACATTTTCTCGAACCAAGATAAGGGATTTGCAGCTTATTAGGAGGTCAGGGTACTCGATTCCACGGAAAAAAATCCGAGTTAAAAAATTTTTTTTTTAGTGAAAATCGTGCGGGTGTTACTCTGAAAAATTACCCAATTAGCCGTCATTTTTGTCGGCACGGGGCCAGATAGTATTATAATAATTTATTTGTGTAAACACATGAAAGTACTCAGCAATGAGAGAGGGAAAGTGGCAAAGAGAGTGCCAATAACGAATATAAAACTCATATGAATTATACTACACTAATCTTGGAATTGCCGGTAAAGTTCAAATACTTTCTCTTGAAAACATACCCTCCTGAGACATGATAAATAGAAATTAGTATCAAAGATCCTCGTGATACTTGAGTGCCACAACGAACGCAATTTTAAGTAGTTAGTAATGTCTCCTCAGTTTACTGATGTGTACATTTTGACTGGAAGGCCGGTTTATAAGTCGAGTTTAAATTTTACGTCTGCTTCCAATTATATATATTACGATAAGTGTCAGAAACAAGCACATGTGCAAAAGTACAACGACTTCCATTACGTTGTCATAACTGAATGTAAAGATTGCAAGCAAGAACAAACAAATTTAATGTACATTAATCATTACACTGCATAACATAACAACCAGGATCCAGTAAATCAACATATATTTCTGATGTTGCATTGTTAAAACCTACTTCGCCACATGAATATTCGGGAGCATTCCTACAGTTTTTCAATCCGCGTGGTTTCCGTCTGTAACCAAAAAATTCGCAAGTGTAATTTGTTTCACAAACATAACAATTTGACGATTCATGGGTAAACATGACAAAGGAATCTATCAGCCGAATACCTGCACGTGAACAGCGTGGTTTGGGGGTCAATACACCATTTTGACATAACACATTATCGTTGGTGTTATTCACATAAGGAAGTTGACATGAATAAGTAATATTCGTGTTTTCTGTGACTATATAACTATATACACACAAACACATACATACATACACATATGCATGCATATACATATACACACATACATATACACATACATATACACCCACATATAAACGCACACAGACACACACATACATATACATATATACGTATACATACTCACATACACACATACGTACATACATACATACATACATATTGCTATACCTCCATATATACACATATATATACACCCATACATATGCACATATATATTAAAAAATATATATAGATATATATGGGTGTGTGTATGTAAGTATAGGTATATATGTGCATGTGTGTGTGTGTGTGTGTGGGTGTGGGTGTGTGAGTGTGTGTGTGTGTGTGCGTGTGTACGGGCGGGTATAATTAATTAATATGTTATGGTTATAGAAAGATCCATTAGGAAATCTTGATGTATATGGGGGATACATTTTTGGCAAGGGATTTTTACGCTGTAAACCGGGCGTGTACGTCACTGGATTTGAATTGATTTGTTTGTTTACATTCTGAAAGAAAATAACGATGGTAGGTTGCGTACCGTCGATTATTCTATCAGCCTCTTGGATGATGTGTGTGTTTTGCTAATAATAGTAGTATTGGTGATGGCAATAACGCGACCCTGAAGAGATGGAGTATCCAGCAACATGTAATATGTTACAATATTTTACGAGACATCTTATGATGTGGTTTATTTATCCTGGATACCCTATTGAAATGTGCATAGGTTTGGCTTATTGTGGTTGTTTCTGTTATTATAATTGTTGCTGCAATAAAGTATCTTCAATGCATTGATTTTGAGCTCTCTCTCTCTCTCTCTCTCTCTCTCTCTCTCTCTATATATATATATATATATATATATATATATATATGTATATATATATATATATATATATATATATATATATATATATGTATGTATGTATATATGTATATATGCATATACATATATATTAATACATATATAATGTGTATGTATATATGTATACATGCGTATGTATATACATACGTATATATATACATATGTATAGATGTATCTATATATATATGGGTTCAGTCCCAATGCGTGGCATCTTGGGCAAGTGTCTTCTACTATAGCCTCGGGCCAACCAAAGCCTTGTGAGTGGATTTGGTAGACGGAAACTGAAAGAAGCCCGTCGTATATATGTATATATATGTATATGTGAGTGTGTGCTTGTGTGTCTGTGTTTGTCTCCCCACCATCGCTTGACAACCGATGGTGGCGTGTTTACGTCCCCGTCACTTAGCGTTTCGGCAACAGACACCGATAGAATAAGTACTAGGCTTACACAGAATAGGTCCCGGGGTCGATTTGCTCGACTAAAGGCGGTGCTCCAGCATGGCTGCAGTCAAATGACTGAAAGAAGTAAAAGAGCATATATATATATACACACATACATAGTATATATATATATATAGTGTATGAATATATATATATATATATATATATATATGTAAATGCATATATATATATATAAATATATCTATATATCTATATATACACGCACATACACATATATATACACACATACATATATACATACATTTGCACAAACCCACTCAAACACACACAAACACCCGGACATAGGTGTATACACAAATACATATATGCACACGCATATTTACCCGAACACGCAAACATCTATGTATGTTTGCGTGTATGTGTGTGTGTAAATATCTACACACACATATATATATATATATATATATATATATATATATATATATATATATATATATATATATATACATACATGGATGTATATACATAGACATAGGCATATATATACACATACACATATCTGAATCTCTCTCTATCTCTCTCTATCTCTCTCTCTCTCTCTCTCTCTCTCTCTATATATATATATATATATATATATATATATATATATATGCATATACACATACATATATATATACACGCACGCATATATATTTACATACCCATGCACAAAAGATGTGTGTATACTGGTGTTGTTATTAGCGTTTATGTGTCAGTGGGTCTGCGTATGGATGTGTGCGTATATGTATATGTGAGTGCAGGTGTGGTTGTGCATGTCTGTGTGCATGAGTGTGTGTGGAGATATGTGTGTGTGTATATGAAAGAAATTAATTAAACATACAAGTTAAAAAATAAAGACAGAAAAATATAAAAAATATAAAGTAATACAAAATAAATAATAAAATCATAAAAACTAAAATAACGAAAAGGGAAAAAGATTATATAAATAAATCAGTAACTGAAGTAGATATATAAAAAAAACAAATAAAATAGAATAAAATGTTTTTATAAAAATGTGTGTGGGGAAAGTCACTGAATGGAGGTGGTTGTGTGGAGTCCGAAAAGGGACTCAATATCAACCGCCCCCCAGAAACACTACCACATATGCATACACGTACGGACCATCTTTACACTCTCCTGTCGCAGAAATCACTTTCTCTTTATCCTTCCACTTCTGGTCACTTCAGCAATGTAACGGCACATGGATTGTTGGCAATTTTTCCTTATTTTTCCTTCTTTCTCTTTGGACTTGCCTGTTTCTGACGAAGAGCTATGATCGAAAGTTAACAACTCTCTCGTTTTGTCGAGCATGAAATTATTTTAATAATATAGTTCTTGTCCACATCTTCAAGTACATTTTCCCTGCTTACCAACCACATCGTTCCGGGTTCATTCCCACTGCGTAGAACTTTGGGCAAGTGCCTTCTACTATAGCCTCGGGCCGAACAAAACCTTGTGAGTGGATTTGGTAGACGGAAACTGAAAGAAGCCCGTCGTATATATGTATATATATATATATATATATATATATATATATATATGTATGTATGTATGCTTGTGTGTCTGTGTTTGTCCCCACACCATTGCGTGACAACCGATGCTGGTGTGTTTACGTCCCCATAATTTAGCGGTTCGGCACAAAGAGACCGATAGAATAAGTACTAGGCTTACAAAGAATAAGTTCTGGGGTCGATTTGCTCGACTAAAGGCGGTGCTCCAGCATGGCCGCAGTCAAATGACTGAAACTAGTAAAAGAGTAAAAGAGTAGAAGAGAGTAATACGCATATGTTAAATGAATTCTTTTATTTCCAACATATGTTTAGAAGATTACAAATGGTTCCTTCCAAAGGAATAGGTGATGTTGATAAAGATGTAATCTCCTCTTCAGGGAAATACAAAGGAACCAGCTTAAACGGCTAAAATGTCTTTATCAACGTCACCTAATCCTTTGGAAGGAATCATTTATAATCTTGGATACATATGTTGGAAATAAAAGAATTCATTTAACATATGCGTATTACTCCATTTACTAATTTTTTATATTTACTCAATTGCCCAAAATAACGGAATTTCTACCTCATAAACAGGAGTTACACCACAGTCATTTTGTGATCTTTGCTACCCTGGTATCTATTAACCAATTTATTTTATCGGAGTTAATTATTAACCAAGATAAAATAAATACATATAATAAAATATACATACTTATATATATATATATATATATATATATATATATATATATATATATATATATATATATATATATATATATATGTATGTATATATGTATGTATATATAGATATGTATATATATATTTATATGTGTATGTATATATGTGTGTGTATATATACATATATATATATATATATATATATATATATATATATATATATATATATATATATATATATATATATATATATATATATATATATATATATATATGTGTGTGTGTGTGTGTGTGTGTATACATGGTGAGATTGACGTATGTGGACATGTAACCATGGAAAATCTATGTTCATACATGTGTATACTGTGAGATAACTAATCATAAACGTTTACACATATATGTGGACATACCAATGAATAGTAAAAAGATAAATCGACAAAAGATAACTGTTTACAATTGTGATTACTCTGTCAAATGCAATGCTTACTTCTTATATATGCATATAGTCAAAATTAAAAGAAATATTGTTCACAAGATAGCAAATGGCACTCTTCTTTTAATTTTGACTATATCTTCAGGAGGAGTTACCTCAATCCTTTCTATATTAACCAAAATGAAGTAGATTGACAAATTTATTTTTTGAATTAGTGGAAAACACGCGAGATGTCAAAATATTGTTCACAAGATAGCGAATGGCACTCTTCTTTTAATTTTGACTATATCTACAGGAGGAGATACTTCAATCCTTTCTATATTAACCAAAATGAAGTAGATTGACAAATTTATTTTTTGAACCAGTGGAAGACGCGCGAGATGTCGAAATATTGTTCACAAAATAGCAAATGGCACTCTTTTTTTTTAATTATTATTATTATTATTATTATTATTATTATTATTATTATTATTATTATTATTCTTTTAAAATTTTCCCACAAGGCCGGCTTCGGGCAGGTGGAGAATAGTCGATTATATCGACCCCTGTGTTCAACTGGTACTTATTTTTTAGACACCGAAAGGATGGAAGGCAAAGTCGACTTCGGCGGAATTTGAACTCAGAACGTAGAGATGGGTACAAACCTCTTATCGCTACACTGATACTGCAGAACAGGTTTGAGTGTGAAAACCAACTTTAAAGTGTAAATATAGATGTTTTTGAATACACACTCATACATACATACGTACAAATACACACATACATACAAATACCTGTCAGTCTCTTCCAAATGCGATCGACAGTCAAACATTTATTCATTACAAACTGAATTTTTTGAATCATCTTTCTTTAAACGCATTTACTTACTACCATATATATGTATAGGCAGAGAGACACAGAATACACATTAATACACACATATATACAAATACCTGTCATCCTTTTTAATTTTGTGTGTGTGTGTGTGTTGCCAATCTTAACATAAAATGCTGAAGTTCTGTATCTGTGTGAAGCCTTTTCAAAAGTTTATAGAAATCCACATTTTCCACCTTTTCGTACAAATCTTTACATCAATGGATTTTTCTCGATGTGAACTTTCCAGTGCAGTAATTACATTTTTTGAATTCCGTTTACTTTGTGTGATTTAAAGTAGATTTGTTTGTTGTTTCTAGCAACTTTTATATTTCTTCCCTTCTACCTGTACCGGCGTGCTTACACATCGATCACGCGCTCAACATATAATATACAGAGTAAGAGTAAAAGAGGGAGGGAGAGAGAGAGAGAGAGAGAGAGAGAGAGAAAGAGAGAGAGAGAGAGAGAGAAAGAGAGAGAGAGAAAGTGATACATACAAAGTCATAGATTAACTTGCTTTAAGACTATTCTTTCCTTCTACCTTTTCCCTCTTCGTTCTTCTTCCTCTCTCCCATTTAATAGCTTTCTTCTATCCCTCTACCTCTTACATATTTTTGATAATATAGAAACGTAAAAACAGACACTATCACACATTCGTGATCTGTGACATTACCATACACATAAATACATACCCACATCAACATTATACATATAAGATTTAGTTTCTGTGTGTTTCTTATATAAACATGCGCACGCATTGCTATTTTATAACTGTCTTCCGTTCTCTCTTCCTCTCTTTCTCTTTCTTCATTGCTCCCGTTCTCTATTCCTTTCTTCCCCACTCTCTCTTTTCCTCTCTCCCTCTTCTCTCTCGCTCTCTCAAACGCATACACGCGTACGTACACACAAGCATTTACTACAAGATAACTCATGTTCGTCAATGTTTTGTAAATATACAAACTACGGAGCTTATGGACAACACATTGCAAATCAGTGAACTTCATTACAATTGTGGGTAATTTTTCAGATTAACACCCGCACGATTTTCACTAGGGTGTTAGGGTTACGGTTTTTGGGTCAGGGTTACGGTTTTAGGGTTACGGTTTTAGGGATACGGATTTAGGGTTACAGTTAGGGTTACGATGAGGGTTAATGTTATGGTTACGGTTTTAGGATCGGGGTTAGCGTTTTAGGGTTACGGTTACGTAATCGTGCGGGTGTTAATCTGAAAAATTGCCGAAATGTGAAAACTACCGACCCTGCC
Organism: Octopus bimaculoides; assembly: GCF_046866305.1. Classification (NCBI taxonomy): domain Eukaryota; kingdom Metazoa; phylum Mollusca; class Cephalopoda; order Octopoda; family Octopodidae; genus Octopus; species Octopus bimaculoides. Next base: position 70,485,461 of record NC_142930.1, read on the forward strand.
ATCTGTTATAACTTTTGTTGTTCTCTTTAATATGTACATAGATTATACCTCAAAACAAGACAGTTTGCTGGGGAAAGAAAGCAACCGGTTTAAAAAGACAGCAACAGACTGCAGCAATTCACCACATTCCAGAAGCTACTTTGAACATAATCCAAAATGGTGCATCAACATCTACTGCCCAATTTGATAGAATTCTGGCAGAACTGTGTAGAAACAGATCGCCAGCAATTGCTTCATCAGAAATTGCCGTCCTAGCTCTTGCTAAAAGGGATTACCCTGCTATGTATAATCAGGGCAGCGCAAAAAGTTGTTTTGCACAAGCATTTCTATAGCCAATTACACGGATGAAATTTACGTATGCTAAATAATGTTACGCAAAACAGCCTTCAGACTTTCCCTATTAATTTCATCGTCCTTTGAATTTTGAACATATTTACGTCATAAGGGTTTTTTCGTTGTAAGGCTTTCTTTTTTAGTTAATTTTCACCTAGCAAGACTTATCGTAGATGGCATAATAAGTCACACCCGGATAACGTCGGGTTATACTGTTAGTATATATATATATATATGCATATATGTATATATATATATATATATATATGTGTATGTGTGATTGTCTGTGTAAATGTGCATTAATATGATGATATATTTTATCTACGTGTTAGCATATATGTTCTCTGTTTTGCTCTGTTTATAATAATCTATAACCTTGTGTATATGTGTATACATGTATGTACGCATATATATGTATATATATATATATATATATATATATATATATATATATATATATAGTCAATGGCCATTCAACTACGTGTGTTTGTGGAGAGTTTGTGTGTGTGTATGTATTGTATATATTGCATTTTAAGCTCTCTGTGTGTGTATGATAAATACTGCATTTCAGTATGTGTATGTACATACTGTATATTGTGTTTTTAAATTGTATATATTGCATGTTTCCCCAAGCCGTGGCGAAGGCAGTCTATCTAGGAGAAAGTAAATCTGAATTTGAATACTTGACTGCTGTCTTCTAGTTAGCCTTTGGTTGGGCAAAGACTGGGAGAAGGACACTGTGATATAAAGCTTGCGACTTTTTGGATCATGCTTTGTAACTTGGAGAGTGGGAATGGTTGTTGTGCAAAGCTTTTCCTCACTTTAAAAAGTGTCAAGCACAGGTATTACTGGAGAGGAAAAAGAAATGCACATCTAGTATGTACATGGCTGGCCGAAGCTTAGAAATGCACATCTAAACAATGTAAGTTCATATTGATAATGAAGTAAATGTCAAAAAGGACTCTAGAACATTTTGTTCTGTTTCCTGGCCAAGCATGTGTCCCAGGGTACCACAGCTTGGATCCGATCGTCATCCTGCAACTGTGAGTAAATTCGAGTTAAGATGCAAGCCTATGACTATAGGATGTTGGAATGTTCGAACGTTATAAGACGATGATTGTCTGAAATCTTGTCCAGAGAGAAGACCCGCGCTTGTTGCAAAAGAGCTACAGCGATATGATATGGATGTAGCGTTAGCCGAAACATGAATCCATGGAGAGGGGAATTTCGCAGAGAAATCTGCTGTATATCATTTCTTTTGGAGCAGTAGTGAGAAGACCTATAAGAAAGAATCAGGAGTGGGATTTGCTATCGAAACCATTCTAGCTTCAAAACTTGAGGAACTACCATGTGGTCATTCGGATCGTTTAATGTCTTTAAGGCTGCCATTAAGAAAAGATCGCTCTGCAACACTCATAAGTGCATCTGCTCCAACTATGAATTCATCAGAGGATGATTAACTTGCCTTCTATCTGTCACTTACAGAGATTATACGCAATATTCCCCATGATGACAAAGTTGTCATTTTGGGTGATTTTAATGCTCGCGTTGGTGCAGATTAGGAGACTTGGGATGTCCTACGAAAGCATGGGGTTGGGAGTTCCAACAGTAATGGTTTGCTACTGTTACAAATGTCGGAACCTGTCAGACAGTTGAAGAACGGTGAAGAACTGGGACGAGATGAGTAGCGTGGCCACTCTCTCCCGGAAATGGGCCGAGAGGAAGCTGTCCCTAAAAAGTCGGGCGGAGGTAGCGAATGCGTACATCGAGTCCGTCATCTACTACCGCCTGACCGTCGTGCATTGTCCTAACCCTACTATCACCAAACTGGAACGCATCCTCTTCCGTTTCTTGTGGTTGATGATGCGCAGGCACTCGCTGAGACTGCATCTCCGGCTCTACGTAGACGATGGTGGACAGGTGTAGTCACTGTTTGTGCGACGCGCTTTCCGGCAGCTCGTCTCCATGACAGAGCTGCAGTCGTGGATCAAGAAGAGGCCGAGGAAGGACGAATGGGACCGCGAGTGTCGTGTTGCTCTGGAGCAACTCTGCCGTCCCGGGTCGACCTTGAGCGACAGCAACACAACAAAAGCATTCTATAGGGGATTAGTGGAGGGGAGGTACGACGACGATCTCGGGGAGAGCCTGGGTGTTGACGAGGAGCACCTGACCCTCCTGTTCAAGACGACTTTCGGGTCGGGACCTATGGACAACTTCCAGAGATCCCTGGGTCGGCTGTGCTATCGAGAAGCGCTACCCGGTTGGGATAAGCTTTACAGACACGGCTCGAGAAACACGAGGCCGACCTGCCCGAAATGAGGTCAAAGCGACGAAACCGTTCTGCGCGCACTCGTGCAGCGTCCAACCATTTCCGACCTGTGGGCTTATGTCGAACGACTGCTGTCACGTATGGGACGAGTCGGTTTATCAGCCGAGTCTATCGTTAATATTGTCTCGCCTTCATCCTTCAAACGGGAAGGAAGAGCTATTTTCATCGTACATGTGGCTATGGCGAAAGAATGTATCTGGTGGACGCGTCTGAAAGGATTAGAGACAAACACTTTCCACTCTGGTCAATCTCTCATCAATAAGGAAGGTGAGAGTAGAGAGGCAAGTTTTGTGTAGCGAATGTTTCAACAAATTTTTTGTTCGAAGGATCGTAATCTTTGATGTCTAACAATGTTTGATTGAGTGAATCTGGGAAAGCCTTCGAAAATATTTCAAAAAGAAAAAAAAATTACGGATATTAGGGAGGGAGAAATTAAATCATTAAAATTCAGAATTTCAATTTTTGTTTTTATTTGCTGAATCACAATTTCGCTTGTTTCATACATAAAACAGAAAGTTCAATCGAATGAAAGTCAAAATAAACAAATTTAAACACACACACACACACACACACACACACACACACACACACACACACACACACACACACACACACACACACACACACACGCACACACACACACAAAATCAAATTATGAAAAAATGATTTTTTTTTTCAAAATTATAATCTACATATTGTCAGACGCACATACACATACATATGTATTTATTTATATATGTATGACCAACATTGAGATCCTCGCAGGCACCGGGGAGTTTTTACAGTCGATAAGTCTTGCTACAGATATTCACGCAATCCAGAATGTGCCAGTGACCGGAACGTGGATGCTTCTAAGTAGCTTTATATTTACCCTGTTGCCTCAAGTAAGTATTGGTCATCACTAGGTCTAACTCTCTACGCAACTGTAATAAGAATAGCCCATTTGCGCTTCACTTCCTATGCTAAGCCATTGTTCAAAATCACATCTGACACGGGCATGGTGCAAGAATACTTCCACTGGCAAAAATGACGAGTTTCGAATCCATGGTCACGAAACACTAGCTTAAATGGTCAGGTCATCTTGTCAGCTCAGAGGGCATCTGCGTGCGAAAAAACAAAAAAACAAAAAAAAACAAAAAATAGGTGCTGCACGATGAAGTGGGGCAAGGAAGGCGTCCCCTGTGCAAACCACTCAAGTGTTTCAAAGACAACCTTAAAGATACACTTTAAAAAATCAGTATCGATATTAACTCTTGGGATGATCTTGAATCAGACAGGGGGCTGTCAAGGAATTTGGTTGTTACTGGTTTTAAACAGTTCGGGAACAACAGGGTTACGTCCACTGAGTTGAAACATGCTGATAAATATATGCTAACAATTATTATTATTATTACAGTGGTAGTAGTAGCTTACAGTTGTCAGTGGTTCAACAGTTATCATTGTATGGAGTTCCTAATTATTTAAAATAGTGTTGATTGTGCCCACTACCACCGCCACCACAGCTACTATTGTTGCTGGCAGTCACCATTAGTAGCATCATCATCATCGTCATCATCATCATCATCACCAGTAATAGTAGGAGTAGTAATTATAATTATTGTAAGTTTCTCTTCCATTCATCTTTACCCACAAGATTGCCTTGAACAGGTGTTGCGAATGTAGAAAATGTGCTTTAGTCCTGCAACGAATCTGGCAACCTCTCCAATGTTGGTGCCATGACAACACACCGCCATATTCTCTTATGTGAGGATGTTAAGAGAATTCAGCCATAGAAATAATGGTAAACACGGTCTGTTTGGGTAAGATGTGTCCTCTTGCCATGTCTAGGGGAGTATTAAAAAGATTTTTGAGTTTAACTCTTGCCAGGGTTAACCTCAATTTCCAACTATTCGTGATTAATGAAGTAGTTACTAGTAGGTAAAATAAATACATTCCAATTAATTGTATATGTATGTGCATGCGTATGTTTGTGTGTCTGTGTTTGTCCCCCCAACATCGCTTGACAACCGATGCTCGTGTGTTTAGGTCCCCGTAACTTAGCGGTTCGGCAAAAGACACCGATAGAATAAGTACTATGCTTACAAAGAATAAGTCCCGGGGTCAATTTGCTCGATTAAGGCGGTGCTGTAGCAAGGGCACAGTCAAATGACTGAAACAAGTAAAAGAGTAAAAGAGCATATATATATATGGATCTAACTATTTTAGGGTTGAGGTTAGGTTTAGGTTTAGGTTTAGGGTATATTTGTGAGCGGGTATGTTTCAAAACGTACCAAATTAGAAGAAACTACTGAATTTGTGAAAATTGTATTTTTGCATAATCGTAATCATTGACATCTAAATCTAGTGAAAGGAGTGAATCTGGGAAACGCTTTGAAGAAAATGCTGAAAGCCAAAAAACTACGGAAATTAGGGAAGGAGACAATAAAATTAAAACATCAAAATTTGGAATTAAATTTTTTGTTATTTACTCACTGAATCTTGCTTGTTTAATACGTAAAACAGCAAAATCTTTGGAAGAGAAGTCGATTAAAAACAAAACAAATTTGAAAAATTAAACAAAATCAAATACTGAAACAGGAATAATTGTTTTTTTCAAAATCATAATCACCATTTTATTAAACAGATTGGAAGAAATTACAGGTTTTAGCGAACAAAATAATATCGAATCGAATCATTTCAATATGATTATCAAACACACACGCGCACGCACTAACACACACACACACACACACACACACACACACACACACACACACACACACACACACACGCACACACACACACACACACACACACACACACACACATTGGTATTTAACAGTTGAACCTAGATTTACTAAAACTATGATAAAATAGTGCGACAATAATGGGTTAACAAAACCCTTCGACTCTTTCTATCCAAAGAGTTCTTGAAGCCAATAGATGCGCTATATTTTTTTCAGAGATCTATCTATTTTGAGTACCACCATTAGAAACGAATTATTTTACGCCTCTCGATGTTTTAAATTCTTATGACCTATGTATATATCTCCATTTGCAACGCCCGTTTACGCGAAAATTCTTAAAGGAAAATCATGTAATATTTGCGGTTTTACGCATTGGGGAGGTATTTCCCCAGACTTGCATCAACAAAGGCGTACTATTACATTGTGCCATATATGTATATATAGTGATGAAAGGAAGAAAATGGAGAATTCAGGAGGACCTGACATCCTCGAATTGATTGACTATATATATATATATATATATATATATATATATATATATATATATATATATATAAATAACAGGCAACTACATAAATATATACATATATGCATATATAGATTATTTTAATGTAATTATTATGATTATTCTATTGTGTAACCACATGAAAGTACCCAATACATTGTTGAATTTTATAGAACTGTGTCTCACCCCGTTAATAGCAAATACAAAATTCATCTTATGAATTACACATCTTGGAATTGCAGATGCAAATCCAAATAATTTCTCGTGAAAACGTACTCTCCTTGAGGCATGATGAATAGAGATTAGCACCAAAGAACACAATTTTAAATTATTAGTAATTTCTTCTAATTTAGTGATGTGTATATCTGACTGAAAAGCGGGTGAATGGAATTATGGTTCTGATGATGTATAATCCTATTTACTGTAGATATGATAAGCATAAATCGGGCTCTACACAACATTTCTAACGCTAAAGTATATTGAATAACTATGTTTTTGCACTACAAAACAAACACAAACATCATGCTACCGCTTCACTAGAGCTGAGCACCCTCACTTTACACAAATATTACATAAACACGTAATGAAGAGCTCATTGAAGCAAACATCGAGAGACTTGGAAATGTAATAAACTATTGCATAATGGATCGTGGGTAAGGCCAGAACAATGCGGAGTAAATGCAAGGCAAATCACTAGAAATCAATGCTTCACAGTGATTATTCAATTATAATAAACCATGTTTGATGGAAAGCATAAAATAATACAATACAAGCAAAAGTAGAAACAATGAAAGAATAATTTTTTTTAAATATTAAAAAACGTTTAAATTACACGATTGTTTGTAACTATTTATACAATGATGTCAGAAAGCTGCAAATATGGGAAACGACAACGAATTCCATCACGTTGTTTGAACTGAATTTAATGCAAATGAATACATTTTATTGCAAGCAAGAACATACATGTAAATTTAAAATGCAAATAAAAAATAGTCTGATATTAATCATCAAAACATTTCGAAATACAACAATCAACAACTTTTGCATCAATATATAATTCTGATGTTGCATTGTTAAAGCCTACATTGACACAAAAATACAAGCCTTCATTAGTACAATCTATCAAAGTACAAGATTGCTGACTGTAACCAAAAATATTGCAAGGATATTTTTTTTGTTTCACAAACATAATACTTTTTCGATTCATGGGTAAAAATGACTTGAGAGTCTATGAGCTATGAACAGCGTGGTTGTGGGGTCAATACACCATCACGACACATTACAATCCGTGTATACTTATAATGAGATTGACACGAGTAAGAACCTCAGGTTCCGGATTCATTGCAAATTTTATTTTTCTTTGAATGAATTCTTGTGACATCCTAATATGCTACAAAACCATTTTTGGGTCCGGAGGTGGAAGCCTCGGAAATTTCACCCACCCCATCCCATTGATTTTTCCAGGGTTAGAGGTTGGGGTTTTAGAGTTACGCAAATCTGTCCCGAATTCACAGGAAATTTGTTTTTTATTTTTTTCCTTAGTGAAAATCGTGCTAGTGAAAAGATCAATGGGAGTAGGGGTGGGTGATATTACCGAGGATTCCACCTCACCGCACTCCGTTTTTCGCACCCCAAAATGGGTTTTCTAGCATATTAGGATGTCACCGGAATTCATTCAACGAGAAAAAAAAATTCCAATAAATCCGGGACCGTGGGGGAAGGGGATCCCATTCGCACCTCCCCGCTACCTTTTCTTGAACCAAAATAAGAAATTTGCAGCTTATTAGGAGGTCAGGGATTCCACACAAAAAAGTTTTTTTTTTTTTTTTTAGGGAAAATCGTGCGGGTGTTACTCTGAAAAATTACCCAATTAGCCGTCATTTTTGTCGGCACGGGGCCAGATAGTATTATAATAATTTATTTGTGTAAACACATGAAAGTACTCAGCAATGAGAGAGGGAAAGTGGCAAAGTGAGTGCCAATAACGAATATAAAACTCATATGAATTATACTACACTAATCTTGGAATTGCCGGTAAAGTTCAAATACTTTCTCTTGAAAACATATCCTCCTGAGACATGATAAATAGAAATTAATATCAAAGATCCTCGTGATACTTGAGTGCCACAACGAACGCAATTTTAAGTAGTTAGTAATGTCTTCTCAGTTTACTGATGTGTTCGTTTTGACTGGAAGGCCGGTTTATAAGTCGAGTTTAAATTAACGTCTGCTTCCAATTATATATATTACGATAAGTGTCAGAAACAAGCACATGACAACGACTTCCATTACGTTGTCATAACTGAATGTAAAGATTGCAAGCAAGAACAAACAAATTTAATGTACATTAATCATTACACTGCATAACACAACAATCATCAACTATTGAACCAACATATATTTCTGATGTTGCATTGTTAAAACCCACTTCGACACATTCATAGTCACCATGAAAACAGTTTTCGTGGTAGCATGATTTCTGTCTGTAACCAAAAAATTTGCAAGTGTATTTTGTTTCACAAACATGATATTCTGACGATTCATAAGTAAAAATGACTCTGGAATTTATCAGCCGAATACTTGGATGTGAACAGTGTGGTTTGGGGGTCAATACACCATTTTGACATATCGCAGTATCGGTGGAGTTATTCACATAAGGATATTGACATGAATAAGTAACATTCGTGTTTTCTGTGACTGTGCTGCCAAACGGAAGATATTTCAAAGTGTCTGAATTCCGGTAGCTATGTATGCCAAACCCGGGTAACAATTGACAGTTCTTTACACATCGTGGAAGTTTTCCACTCCACGTTCCATTTTCTAAACAGGTTCTTTTAGAATCTCCCAACAAAGTTTCTACTGCTGAACAGCTATATTCAATAACTGAAAAATTATGTGACAAAATAAAATTTAATCCATGTAGTTTCTCAATTTTACACGTTTTTCTGCACTGTATGTCTGGGTACCATTTACCCGACAAGCATTGAACGACACCAAACGTAACAGGAATGAAAGATCGTTTGCAAGAATATAACACTTTCCCTCCTTGATTGATAAAGGTTCTTGGTTTTAAAATTGTACCTTCAGAAATAGTCACAACTCTGCCAGCAATTTCAGGTACGACACATTTCAAAGTGCAAACAGGTGTCGGAAAGTTCCAGTTACCGTCTCGAAGACAAGTTAATACAGATTCACCTTTCACATTATATGGTTTTAAGCAAGTGAAAGAAACTATTTCGTTAACTTTAACTTCATTTGTATTGTTTATATTGCCATGTTTGGGTGGATGCAGTGGGAGACATTTAACAATTTCACAAACTGGTGGTAGAGACGACCACTGCTGATTTTCTTGACACCGCATTGAATCGTTTCCTCGCAAAATATAATCAGAAGGACAGGAAAAGTGAATAACAGAGTTATATGTGTATGCAACATTTATCATGAGACCGTGTGCAGGTTTATGAAAAATGGGACAGGTTATTAACTTACATTTTTTATCTTCGTACATCCATTTACCATTCCAACAAATAATATCGGACGTATTCTCTACGCTTGCTTCAAAATAGCGGTTGCACTTTTGTTGCAGGTGTATTTTTTGCTCTTCCCATTTCAAAGTATATTGTATTCGACTGTTGTTCAATTTCGGTAAAGGACCACAGTTTAGGAGTTTTATCATTTGTTCAAAAAACCACGGAGAGAAGTTGTTGTCAGTTGACATCGAATTACTGTATTCCGACACAATCTTTTTCATAACATTTCCCAACGTAATATTTTCACTTTTCGCTGTTAATATAATTAAGAAAATAATATAAAATCTTCTGGATACCATTCTCTAAGTTTTGATGAATTTTTTCTTTCACGAAAAGGACTATGGTTCTTGAAGTGTAGCTGCTTACTCGTTTTAATTTCAAAGTGTGTTTTAGTGCGCCTTTTATACGCTCGCTAAGCGTATCAAATCATTTCGTCCAATCCACAATCAAGAATTTTGCAGAGTGTTATTTTGAAATTGAGATATCTTTGGTTAGAAAGGGAATACAGTATATGAATAATAAATATAAGTAAGCAGGGCTTTGCTTGATATATATATATATATATATATATATATATATAAGCGACTCCTACTCTTAGAAACCACTCCTGCACCTATATACTCTCTTTTACTTGTTTCAGTCTTTTGACTGTGGCCATGCTGGAGCACCACCTTTAGTCGAGCAAATCGACCCCAGGACCTATTCTTTGGAAGCCTAGTACTTATTCTATCGGTCTCTCTTTGCCGAACCGCTAAGTTACGGGGACCTAAACACACGAGCATCGGTTGTCAAGCGATGTTGGGTGGGACAAACACAGACACACATACATATATATATACATATATACGACGGGCTTCTTTCAGTTTCCTTCTGCCAAATCCACTCACAAGGCTTTGGTCGGCCTGAGGCTACAGTAGAAGACACTTGCGCAAGATGCCACGCAGTGGGACTGAACCCGGGACCATGTGGTTGGTAAGCAAGCTTTGTACCACATGGCCACTCCTACGCCAATATATATATATTTCCCCGGTGGTTCCCTTGCTCAAGAGATCATGTCGGACACTGGTCATCTTATGTAATTTGATTCTGTAAGAAAACAAAGACAATGAAAGTGGTTGACATAACATTTTTAGAAGAAAAATAAACAATATACTTAGAACTTAGAAGCAATGAAAACAATACTGAGAATATCAATACATACAGTATTTGAAAAGCTGCATGCGACTGAACACTATTCAATTTTTTTTCTCCGTGTTTTTCTCCTTGTCTCCGTATTCTTTCTGTTGAAGAGCGTAGCTCGAAACGTCAAAGACTTTCCGTATTCCCGAGCGTCATACTAATATATACTTTTGTTATTTACACCACCTGTCCTCGTCTGTTGTTATTTTTTGTATATTCTCCCATATATATATATATATATATATAAAAACATATATATATACATATACATATATATATATATATATATATATATATATATATATGTATATATATATGTATATATATATATATATATATATATATATATTTATATATATATGTATATATATATATATATATATATATTTATATATATATATATATATATATATATATTTATATATATATATATATATATATATTTATATATATATATATATATATATATTTATATATATATATATATATATATATATTTATATATATATATATATATATATATATTTATATATATATATATATATATATATATATATATATATATATATATATATATATATATATAAATATATATATATATATATATATATATAAATATATATATATATATATATATATATATATATAAATATATATATATATATATATATATATATATAAATATATATATATATATATATATATATATAAATATATATATATATATATATATATATAAATATATATATATATATATATATATATATATATAAATATATATATATATATATATATATATATATATATATATATATATATATATATAAACAAAAGTAAATGAGTATATGCATATATACGTACAGGTATGTGCATACCGACATCCACCTGTATGTATAGGTGCATATCTGGGTACAGGACATTGCAAACAAACGTAGACGAGAACACACGAGCCACATAGAGAACATTCTACTTCTTCAGCTACCCACGTTTTAACACCGGCGTTTCGACGAGCTTCGGGCAGGACGCAACGTTAAAACGGCTCGTCCCATGGATCGCAGATTAAATCTGTATACGCAAATTAAATCTAGCCATGGAGGAATGTAGTGGCGGACAAAAAACAAGACAGGAAAACAAACAGAAGGCTTTACGGCCAGACGAGAAAAATTATGTGTGTATGAACGCGATGAGGCACGGAACCGAGAGAGACGAAGTGGTGGCGTGTGGTACTTAGCGAAAGCCAAGGAAGGAAAGGATTATTGACCGGAAGCATGTGACCATGCCGGTGTAAAGGGAAGAGAGAGAGTGGTAGAGGGAGAAAGAGAGGGAGGAAGTAGAAGAATGGTGAGCAACGAGAGGAAAAAAGAAAAAGAGGAAATACGAGGGGGAAAAAGGAGATACGTAGTAGTAACAGAGGAAGAACAAGAGGGGTAAGGCGAGATACGTAGTAGTACAGAGGAAGCACAAGAGGGGTAAGGCGAGATACGTAGTAGTACAGAGGAAGAACGAGGGGGGGGGGGGGGGGAGAAAGGAAAGAGAAAGAGATAGAGTAGCGTCGGAGGATAAGTTTACGAACTACTTACAATTTTTGTGAGACGCTGCGTTCAATCATGTAAAAACAAAAGTAAATGAGCATATGCATATATACGTACAGGTATGTGCATACCGACATCCACCTGTATGTATAGGTGCATATCTGGGTACAGGACATTGCAAACAAACGTAGACGAGAACACACGAGCCACATAGAGAACATTCTACTTCTTCAGCTACCCACGTTTTAACACCGGCGTTTCGACGAGCTTCGGGCAGGACGCAACGTTAAAACGGCTCGTCCCATGGATCGCAGATTAAATCTGTATACGCAAATTAAATCTAGCCATGGAGGAATGTAGTGGCGGACAAAAAACAAGACAGGAAAACAAACAGAAGGCTTTACGGCCAGACGAGAAAAATTATGTGTGTATGAACGCGATGAGGCACGGAACCGAGAGAGACGAAGTGGTGGCGTGTGGTACTTAGCGAAAGCCAAGGAAGGAAAGGATTATTGACCGGAAGCATGTGACCATGCCGGTGTAAAGGGAAGAGAGAGAGTGGTAGAGGGAGAAAGAGAGGGAGGAAGTAGAAGAATGGTGAGCAACGAGAGGAAAAAAGAAAAAGAGGAAATACGAGGGGGAAAAAGGAGATACGTAGTAGTAACAGAGGAAGAACAAGAGGGGTAAGGCGAGATACGTAGTAGTACAGAGGAAGCACAAGAGGGGTAAGGCGAGATACGTAGTAGTACAGAGGAAGAACGAGGGGGGGGGGGGAGAAAGGAAAGAGAAAGAGATAGAGTAGCGTCGGAGGATAAGTTTACGAACTACTTACAATTTTTGTGAGACGCTGCGTTCAATCATGTAAAAACAAAAGTAAATGAGTATATGCATATATACGTACAGGTATATATATATATATATATATATAAAGTGTAGTATATTGCCACTTAAGTGTGGCTGACCCCTAGGGGTGGATGTTACTGTAACATCCACCCCTAGGGGTCAGCCACACTTAAGTGGCAATATACTACACTTTATCGTGCAGTTACTGTTAATACTTCATTTAGAGAATTAACATTGCTTGTTTTCACCTTTTCAATATCAGTGAAGAATGTCACTGGAAAAGAAGATATAAGATTTTGCCAGGTTTTTCTCTCTCACCAAGGTCATCAGCTGTCGAACGCCGAAGAAGGGAAATAACCCTGAAATCCGGATACGTTCGTGCTGCTGGTCGTGGTGAGAGGGATAACTCCCTTGGCAAACAGGACACAGTCGTGTGTCGATAAGCCAGCTGGAGGAGATGTCCTCCTGGGGCTAAAAGCAACAGTAACATCCACCCCTAGGGGTCAGCCACACTTAAGTGGCAATATACTACACTTTATCGTGCAGTTACTGTTAATACTTCATTTAGAGAATTAACATTGCTTGTTTTCACCTTTTCAATATCAGTGAAGAATGTCACTGGAAAAGAAGATATAAGATTTTGCCAGGTTTTTCTCTCTCACCAAGGTCATCAGCTGTCGAACGCCGAAGAAGGGAAATAACCCTGAAATCCGGATACGTTCGTGCTGCTGGTCGTGGTGAGAGGGATAACTCCCTTGGCAAACAGGACACAGCCGTGTGTCGATAAGCCAGCTGGAGGAGATGTCCTCCTGGGGCTAAAAGCAACAGTAACATCCACCCCTAGGGGTCAGCCACACTTAAGTGGCAATATACTACACTTTATCGTGCAGTTACTGTTAATACTTCATTTAGAGAATTAACATTATATATATATATATATATATATATATATATGTATTTATATATATATATATATACACTGGTCCGCAGGGAATTTCAATCCCAGAGCCTAAATCAGTGAGAGACCTGTGTATCGACATGAGTGATGATGCCTCTTTCGAAGTGCACATTACCAGGATGGCAACAAAGTGCAGACGATTGGCTGGATGGATCCTGAGAACATTCAGAACCAGAGATAAGGAAACCATGATGATCCTCTGGAGAACATTCGTCCTCAGCTGCCTGGATTACTGCTCACAGCTGTGGTCATCCTGCAGTGTAAAATTAACAGCAGACCTTGAAGCAATCCAGAGAAGTTTGTCTCTTTGCAACTGCTCAGCTACTAGGAAAGGCTGAAACAGCTAAGACTCTACTCCCTGGAGAGAAGGCGGGAGAGGTATACAGTAATATACATCTGGAAGATCCTGGAAGGAATTGTGCCAAATTTTGACATTGAAAGCTACACCAATGCTAGAACGGGACGACTCTGCATAGTGCCAAAGATCCCAGCAATGCCATCGCGCTTCAGGACCAGTTACTGCAACAGTTTGGGTTTCAGGGGCCCACAGCTTTTTAATATTCTCCCAAAGAGCCTGAGGAACCTGCACAAAGTAGATGTAGGGGTTTTAAAATCAAAGCTGGACCTCTTCCCGTCGAGAGTCCCAGATGAACCTACCTCGCGCCAGGAGGTGCAAATGAGGGTTGCTAAATCAAACTCCATTCTTCACCAAGTGCCACAAATTGTAAGAGGCTCCCTGTAATAACAGTGTAGCAACACGGCGGTGCATCAGCATGGCGGCAGGTCTAAGCTGAAACTATAATAAAAATAAGAAATAAAAATGTATGTATGTATGTATATATATATATATAGGCGTAGGAGTCGCTGTGTGGTAATGAACAATACTTTAATCGAACATTGTAAATATAATCAAATTATCATTGTATATTTAAAATTGTAAATGTCTAATCGATACAGCTACTTCACCCCTTTTATGTTTGTCTGTCCTTGTTTGTCCCATCTTTGTAATGCCTTTATGGCAAATATTTATGAAATAATGTAGCTTGCTTACCAGCATGGTTCCGGATTCGGTCCCACTGCGTGAGATTTTGGGCGTCTTCTATTATAATCTCGGGCTGACCAAAGCCTTGTGAGTGGATTTGGTAGACAGAAACTGAAAGAATCCTGTCGTATATATATATATATATATATATATATATATATATATATATATATATATGTATTATAAGGAATGATTGAGACATACGCATACACATACACACACGCACACACACATGATCACATGCACAGACACACATATATGTATATATATACAAATACGTATATATATATATATATATATATATATATATATATATATATATATATATATATATATATATGCGAGTAAAAATAAATACAAAAAAGGTGGGTTTTTTTGTATGATTGTTGATAGAGGAATAAAATAATATATATATATATATATATATATATATATATATATATATGAAGTTGGGATTTTGCTATATATATATATATATATTCTCACACAGCCCCACACTACCCACACGAACACACGTACACACACATATATACACAGTGAGAGAGAGAGAGAGAGAGAGAGAGGGAGAGAGAGAGAGAGAGAGAGATAGATAGAGAGAGAGAGAGAGAGAGAGACAGTGACACACACACGCACCCATACACATATCCAAACAACACATATACACATTCCCTCTCCATCTTCGCACACATGCCAATACGCACACACGCCAATACGCACACACACAGATATACCCATCCATTCACACAGCCACACCCACTCATTCTGACATCCTCTTTACACTGGCGTAGCCTCTGACTGACTATTGACTATTCCAACTACGCACACATGCAAACACGCACACACACATGCAAACACGCACACACACAAGCAAACACGCACACACACGCACACGCACACACACACATACAGACACAGACACACACACACACATACACACACACACACACACACGCTAACAGACACACGCACACACTCATCATTTTCACACTTTCCAGTCCCTGAAAGCACTTTTTCTCTATTCCTACTGTTTCCGATCACTTCAGAAATGTAACGCACGTGATTGATGTCGATTTTGTTTCTCCGTCTTGGACTTTCCTGCTTTTCCTGTTTCCAAAAAAGAGCTGTTTGAAACGTAAAACTGCTACCTTTTTTCCTTCTCCGAGCGTCTTACTAATACATTGTTTGTGTTACGCCCACACGTTTTCTTTTTGTCGGTGTTTTTTGAAATGATTATATATATATATATATATATATACATATGTATGTATATATATATAGTTCAACAAAACAATAACAAAAAAACAAAAAAACAACAAAGTGAGGACGTGATATGGATAGTATTATTGGACGCTCAGGAAAGGAAAGAGAGAGTGTATGACGTTTCGGGCGTAGCCCTTCGTCGGAAAGATGGAAAGTTCGGAGAATGGAAGAACGGAGAAAGAGGAAAATATATATATATATATATATATATACTATTTCTTTACTACCCACTAGGGGCTACATACAGGGGTGACAAACGGATTAAGTTTATTACATCGACCCCAGAGCGTAACTGGTACTTATTTAATCGACCCCGAAAGGATGAAAGGCAAAGTCGACCTCGGCGGAATTTGAGCTGAGAACGTAGCGGCAGACGAAATACCGCTAAGCATTTCGCCCGGCGTGCTAACATTTCTGCCATCTTGCCGCCTTTCATATATATATATATATATATATATATATATATATATATATATATATATATATGTATGTATATATATATATATATATATATATATATATATATATATATATATATATATATATATATATATATATATATAAAGTTGATTACATCGACCCCAGAGCGTAACTGGTACTTATTTAATCGACCCCGAAAGGATGAAAGGCAAAGTCGACCTCGGCGGAATTTGAGCTGAGAACGTAGCGGCAGACGAAATACCGCTAAGCATTTCGCCCGGCGTGCTAACATTTCTGCCATCTTGCCGCCTTTCATATATATATATACATATATATATATATATATATATATATATATATATATATATATATATATATATATATATATATATATATATATATATATATATATATATATATATATATATATATATATATATATATATATATATGTATGTATATATATATATATATATATATATATATATATATATACATATATATATATATATATATATATATATATATATACATATATATATATATATATATATATATATATATATATATATATATATATGTATATATATATATCTCCCTTACCCCTGCATGGTCATATGCTTCCGGTCACTAATCCTTTTCTTCCTTGGCTATCGCCGAGCAAACAATCGAACTTACTTCGTCCCCACTTTCAAGTTCGTGCCTCACAGCGTTCATATACACATAATTTTTCACGTCTGGCCGCATAGCCTTTTCCGTTTGTTTTCCTGTCTTGTTTTTTGTCCGCCACTACATTCCTCCATGGCACAGGTTTAATTTGTGTATACAAATTTAATTTGCGGTTCATGGGAAGAGCCGTTTTAACGATGCGTCCTGCCCAACTCTTCGAAACGCCGGTGTTAAAACGGGGGTAGTTGATGAAGGAAAATTTTCCCTATGTGGCTTGTGTGTTTTCTGTACTCTGGTTATTATTATTTTCTTGTCTACGTTTTGTTTGCAATGTCCTGTACCCAGATATGCACCTATATATACAGGCAGACGTAGGTACGCACATACCTGTACATATATATGCATATACTCATTTATTATTTGTTTATATATATATATATATATATATATATATGTATATATATGTATCTTAATAACAGTTGTATATATAAATGCGTGTATATATGTATATATACATATACGTATATATTAATACATATATAAAGTGTATGTATATATGTATACATATATATATACACACACATATATATGCATATATATAGTATATATATATATATATATATAGTGTATGAATATAAATATATATACATGTATATACATATATATATAAATCTTTATGTGTATATATATATATATATATATACACACACACACATATATATACACATGCATATATACATACATTTGCACAAACCCACTCAAATACACAAACACCCGGACATGTGTGTATACACAAATACATATATGCACGCGCATATTTACACAAACACGCAAATATATATGTATGTGTGTGTGTAAATATCTACATACATATATACATTCAGGCATATATATATACATAGATATAGACACATATATACACATACACATATCTGAATATATGCATGCACATATACATATATATACACGCACACATATATATTCACATACACACGCACAAAAGCTGTGTGTATACTGGTGTTGTTATTATCGTTTATGTGTCTGTGGGTCTGCGTATGGATGTGTGCGCATATGTATATGTGGGTGCGGGTGTGGTTGTGCATGTGTGTGTGCATGAGTGTGTGTGGAGATATGTGTGTGTGTATATGTACGTGCGTATGAAAGTGTGTGTATGTGTGTGTGTATATGAAAGAAATTAAACATACAAGCTAAAAAATAAAGACAGAAGAATATCAAAAATAAAAAGTAATACAAAATAAATAATAAAATCATAAAAACTAAAATAACGAAAAGGGAAAAAGATTATATAAATAAGTCAGTAACTGAAGTAGATATAAAAAAAATAAACAAATAAAATAGAATGAAATGTTTTTTTAAAAATGTGTGTGGGGAAAGTCACTGAATGGAGGTGGTTGTGTGGAGTCCGAAAGGGGAATCAATATCACCCCCCCCCCACCACATACTACCACATATGCATACACGTACGGACCATATTTACATTCTCCTGTCGCAGAAATCACCTTCTCTTTATCCTTCCACTTCTGGTCACTTCAGCAATGTAACGGCACATGGATTGTTGGCAATTTTTCCTTATTTTTCCTTCTTTCTCTTTGGACTTGCCTGTTTCCGACGAAGAGCTATGCTCGAAAGGTTAACAACTCTCTCCTTTTGTCGAGCGTCAAATTATTGTAATAATATAGTTCTTGTGCACGTCTTCACGTTCATTTTTTTCTTTTTTCTCTGCTTAAATTGATTGCTTGAATTATATATATATATATATATATATATATATATATATATATATAGAACTGACCCTCTAGTGCCGAAGGAACCGCGGTTCATCTTAAAAGATCACAAGAATAATTTTGGGACTGATCCTTCCTTAAGGCTTATTTGCCCGGCTAAATCGGATATAGAGAGACTTAGTAAGATTATATTAAGTAAGTATATCCCTACAATAGTTAGTAAACTAAAACCTCAATTGTAGTCTAATTCTAAGCAAGTAGTAGATTGGTTTAAATGTATCAAAGATAAGGATAATGTGAAATTTATACAATTTGATATAGCAAATATTTATCCCTCTATTAATCCTGTTGTACTTAATAAGGTATTGTGGCTTATACACAATAAAGCAGGGATTACTAGGGATGAGATTAATGTTGTTTTAGCCGCTAGAAGATCCTTTTTTAAATTTAATAACAAGATTTGGATTCGTAAGAGTACCCCTGATGCATTTGATGTACCTATGGGTAGTTCTGATTCAGCACAGATTGCTGATGTAGTTTGTTCCTTCATACTTAATGAAATGGCTGATCAATTCCCATATATTAGAGGGGTCTAAATAGGGATGATTGTCTCCTATATCTCAGAAATAGCTCGAAACAGCAGGTACAAAGGGTGAAAAATAGATTAGCTAGATTTTTTCGTAGAATGGGAACGCATATAATTTTTGAAGATGACACATCTTTAGCTATTTTTTTAGATGTAACACTCGATCTGCACAATAAATCTTACAGGCCATATCATAAACCTTCAACAAACATTAAAAAATTTAGCAATCATCCCAAAACAATAACAAATAATTTAGTTCATAATATATCATTAAGATTATCTAACCTATCGGCAAATAATTTGGTTTTTGAGGATGAGGCAAAGTTTTATAGCTCTGCCTTGTCTGAAGCAGGGTATAAAGATAAGGTGTATTACATTAATCCAGATTCTGTTTCCTCAAAGGCAGATGTTAATTGTAGCAAAGTTAATTATAACATTAATATTACTAATAATAATATTAACTTAGTAAGAAAGATCAAAGGTGGACCACAATGCCATGGTCCTGTATCTAACACTAACAAAGGTAGACTAAAGTTTTTTTAAGAATAATAGTGAAAGTTATAATTCCAGTAAACAGGATAGTTTATGGTTCGTTATTCCATATGGGAAACAAATTAAATCAGATTTAGTGACAGTATTCAGGAATGTAGTAAGTAAAAATTTTACTAAAATTTCGCATTACTATAAAGTCATTAACGCGCATAAGGTAAGGTTTGGTTTTTCTAATACAAAAAATTTAACGCAAATTATCGCCGCTCATAACTTAAAGCTATTAACCGCTAATTCTATTCAAGATTCTATTGGCATAAATATAGATAACAATCTTAATACTCCTAGAGACACTGTTTTAGATAATCTTCACGTAAACAAGGATAATAATAATAGTACCAATGTTAATAATAACAACATAATAGTAATATCTGAAGCTAATCCTAATAGAATTAGGTTCCTTAGTGCAAATGCAAAAACTCAGAATACTGTATATAGGTATAATATTTTAACTAAAAAGAGGATTTGGAGTTATATCGGATCAGCTTCACTTGAAATCTCAAAAAGAATTTCCAATCATTACTCGACATTTAGAGATAGGAATAAACAAAATAGCACGGCGCTTAGTAGTTTAATTTGGCAATTGAAAGACGAGAAAAAGAGAACTCTCTGGAATGGTCAATTATAGGTAAACCGTTTCCGTACGACAAGGGTAAAGATTGCTGTTCATTATGTAACTTGGAGTTATTATTCATACTTTTTTCCAAGGGTGACCTAATTAATAAAATTACATTTAAGGCTTTCAGATGCTTGCGTATGAATTGACATACATTTTCGTTCTATGAATAAGAATTATTAATATATTTTACTTGGGTTAGGATTACTGCATAGCTATGAGTGTGTGTATGTGTATATATATGTATGTATGTGTGTATGTATATATATATATATATATATATATATATATATATATATATATATATAATGAAAAATATTTCAATACAAATGTATTAATACAAATGTATCAATTTCCAGCAAAAAGTAGCCCTAAAGGGTATATATATATAAATTCATAAGAATGGTACAACAAGGTACCGATATTTGCTGGAGAATAGCAATCGATATAAAAACGACGCTATTGTATAGCTTCACTGTTTATTCGGGCGAGTATACTTGGCATTGATGTAGCAACATTTGAAATGTTGTCTAGGTAAATGCAACTGATGAAGACTAATCAGATTTACGTTGTGAAACGTATTTGAAAAGTCTGAAACCTAGGTATTGCATTATCCTTAATCTGGGTTGTTCATTTTCGGATGTTCTTCCTAAGGTAAGACAAGTTTTTCATGTTTTGTTGCACACACGCATTTTTGCCAGTATATACGCAGTGAAGCTATACAATAGCGTCGTTTTTATATCGATTGCTATTCTCCAGCAAATATCGGTACCTTGTTGTACCATTCTTATGAATTTATATATATATATATATAAATATATATATATACATATGTTTATGTGTATGTATTTGTATGTGTATGTATTCATGTATATGTATATATATATATATATATATATATATATATATATATATATGTATATGTGTGTATGTGTGTATGTGTCTATGTGTGTCTGTGTGTGTCTATGTGTGTATGTGCATATATGTGTATGTATGGGTATATGTATATATATATATATATATATATATATATATATATATATATGGGAGAATATACAAAAAATAACAACAGACGAGGACAGGTGGTGTAAATAACAAAAGTATATATTAGTATGACGCTCGGGAATACGGAAAGTCTTTGACGTTTCGAGCTACGCTCTTCAACAGAAAGAATACGGAGACAAGGAGAAAAAAACGGAGAAAAAAAATTGAATAGTGTTCAGTCAACGGTCAATCATAATAATGGCCGATCATAACAATGACTGACCGGAAGTTAGAAATTCTTATTTCAGGAGAGCATATATATATATATGTGTGTGTGTGTGTGTGTGTGTGTATGTGTATGTATATCTATATGTGTGTATGTGTATGTGTATATATATATATATATATGTTTGTGTTTGTGTTTGTATATGCTTGTATATATATATATATATGTATATATATGTGTATCCGTGTGTGTATATATGTATATATATATATATGTATATATTCAGGTGTGTACATGTATATATTTTTTGTTGTTAATTTTAATGGTGTATTAAGATTAGATTATTTGGGTGCTAGTTGAGTGCATGTTTATTCAACATATTTTGCATCTTAAAATCTATCATCTTTTATGTATATTGATTAAATATCCATTATTGGTCTCTTCATGACTATAGTGAAATTAAAAAAAAATAATCCTAGTGCTTACAATATTGTCATAGGTTTAATAGCATAGACTAAGTTGTTTAGATTCCTCTATAAACAATCCCACATACTATTTTGCTATGTTATAATGTGTAATTTAGTTTGAATTCACATGATTACCTATTGAGGATATCTTAAATTCATGTATTTGGTACAATTATATTTTTTAAAAAATATCCTTTGTTATCAAGATTACATATCATTTATGTTGCTCTTGAAGTTGTTTTTTTTATATATAAAAATGTTTTTTTGATAAGTCATAATCAATTTAATATTTTGCTTTGTTTTTTTTAAAAAATAAACTGAGTCAATTTAAAATCTCTATATATATTCATATTTATCAAAGAGCTAGATTTACCTCCCCTTGACCATCAGTATGAAAATAGTATTTATCGCCAGTTTGTCAAGGCATAATATCTTTCTCTGATAATAAAACTAGCTTTATGTAGTGTCTGTTTTTAAAATAATATATATATTGTGATATTATTTAGTGTTCTTGTTTACTGCTTCATTTAATAGTAATCACTAAATTTGTAAATCATAATTTTATTTAGGGATTTTTTGAGATGTGACCGGTTTTTGTTTACGGTCTCTACGCTAACGTAGTAATCAATAAATTTGTCAAATTTTCTTCGGTATATTTAACTTTATCACTTAGCTAATTAACTTTATTCTTTTGTAACTTGTTAACTATAATTTGAACGTATTCAAATGTAGATATTTTATTCTCTATAACCTACAGGTTTGAATAACCATATAAGGCTTTTTACTTATGAATACTAAATTAATATAAGGCTTTTTTAGATTATGTATACTTAAGTTGTTTATTGAGTATATTATATATAAGCATTACTTATTAGATATACTTCTGTTTGACCAAGAACTTGTATTAAAAATGTATTTTTTAAATATCTAACTGTTTTTTCTTAGGTCTGAATTTTGTATTTATATTTATAACTCCAACGGTCCTTTTCGAAATGTACAGCGTTTCGTATTGGTTCATTACCGAACTTCATAGTCTAGCATCATAAATTTGAATCATTTGCTTGATATGTTCATGGTTTCAACACCGTTATGATGTACGGTTGTATAACATCTCATGTCTTTTCAACTTGTTTTTTTTGCATGTTTTCATAGATCAACTATGAATGTTGTATGTGAATGTTATCTATTTTTATTGTCTGCCTCCTACTAATAAGGCCTTGAGGAGATGCAGTATCCCATATTTTATAATATGTATGAATCAATCTGGATATTGCATCGAAATGATCATAGGACATTATCATTATTATAATAAAGTATTTTCAATGGATCAGATTTGAGTTCTCATTTAAATCGATATAAATACAAAAACTCACTTGTGAGTATTTTGCTACGTTTGTTAACAGATACAATATTTTTGCCTAATGTTGGTATAAAAATATATATAAATACATACACACACACACACACACAAATATATATATATATATATATATATATATATATATATACACACACACACAGATATATATATATATATAAGCAATGTTAATTCTCTAAATGAAGTATTAACAGTAACTGCACGATAAAGTGTAGTATATTGCCACTTAAGTGTGGCTGACCCCTAGGGGTGGATGTTACTGTTGCTTTTAGCCCCAGGAGGACATCTCCTCCAGCTGGCTTATCGACACACGACTGTGTCCTGTTTGCCAAGGGAAGTTATCCCTCTCACCACGATCTGCAGCACGAACGGATCCGGATTTCAGGGTTATTTCCCTTCGTCGGCGTTTGATAGCTGCTGACCTTGGTGAGAGAGACAAAAACCTGGCAATCTTATATCTACTTTTCCAGTGAAATTCTTCACTGATATCGAAAAGGTGAAAACAAGCAATGTTAATTCTCTAAATGAAGTATTAACAGTAACTGCACGATAAAGTGTAGTATATTGCCACTTAAGTGTGGCTGACCCCTAGGGGTGGATGTTACTGTTGCTTTTAACCCCAGGAGGACATCTCCTCCAGCTGGCTTATCGACACACGACTGTGTCCTGTTTGCCAAGGGACACAGTCGTGTGTCGATAAGCCAGCTGGAGGAGATGTCCTCCTGGGGCTAAAAGCAACAGTAACATCCACCCCTAGGGGTCAGCCACACTTAAGTGGCAATATACTACACTTTATCGTGCAGTTACTGTTAATACTTCATTTAGAGAATTAACATTGCTTGTTTTCACCTTTTCGATATCAGTGAAGAATTTCACTGGAAAAGTAGATATAAGATTGCCAGGTTTTTGTCTCTCTCACCAAGGTCAGCAGCTATCGAACGCCGACGAAGGGAAATAACCCCGAAATCCGGATCCGTTCGTGCTGCAGACCGTGGTGAGAGGGATAACTTCCCTTGGCAAACAGGACACAGTCGTGTGTCGATAAGCCAGCTGGAGGAGATGTCCTCCTGGGGCTAAAAGCAACAGTAACATCCACCCCTAGGGGTCAGCCACACTTAAGTGGCAATATACTACACTTTATATATATATATATATATATATATATATATATATATATATATATATATATATATATATATATATATATATATATATATATATATATGTATATATATATATGTATATATGTCGATCCCCTCCTTAACCTGCTTCCTCCATCCGTGGCGATGACAGGCATTATTCTTCCAGTCAGTGTCCTGCATATCACCGGCCTTTAATGAGGACTTTACGAAGCAGGTGAAGGAGGGGATCGACACTTTTGAGAGAGCATGTATCCAGCATGAAGAACTTAAGCGAGCTGAGCGAAAGCGCACGGCTCGTATAGTGAATGGGGAAAGCTTGGTCTGCAATGTTTGCAGTCGTGTATGCTTGTCAAGAGCAGGGTTCATTAGCCATCAACGGAGCCGTAAATGCAAAATATAAGTTAGTCCTAGAGCGCACAATGTTCCTGAAGGTCGACAATGGTCTTCCTCGGTCACAAGTGGACGGCCATCACATGTATATATGTATATATATATGTGAATAAAAATAAATATACAAAATTAAAATTTAAAAATATATACAAAAAAAGGGTTTTGTATGATGGTGTATAGAGGAATATATTATTTAAAAGAGTTCCAACCCTGTCTGTTTTTTATGTTTTATTTATATTCTTATAAAATTAATGTGGGATATAGAATATGGAATATATAATATAATATAAATGGTAAAATGAAATGAAGTATTGAATGTCTTATTGAATATATGAAATATTGAGTATTAAATATACAAAATTAAATATATAAAGGCTAGTACGTACTTTCATGCCTATTGGCATTCATCAGGCCTCGTCTGACAGACTGTAACAGACTGGCTGTTTTTTTGTCTTTTATACCTATTCCTTTGGACAGCAGCAGTAGGTGTTTGGCTATTTTTAGAAATGATGCTAAGTTTATTTTTAGAAATGATGACATTTGAGAGATTTTTTGTGTTTTAATTATAGGGATAAGATTTTTAAACCCCAAGTAAAATAAATTTAATCATTGTTTGTTAAGAGTGGGTTTGAATTTCTTAATAAAGTCCTTTTCTTTGCGTTTTCTCTCAATTTCATTGAGGTTGTAAAGTTTATGGAATGGAAATATCATAAAAGTTTCACGACCACATGTTGCCAGATGGTTACTCAGTGGTATTTGGCGGACTTCTGGGTTTTTAATCTGTTGTCGATGCACACGTGAGCGTTCCGATAGTGCATTACCTGTCTGGCCAACGTACAGTTCTTCACAATTAGGGCATTTGATGCAGTAGATTAGATTTCTACTTTTGCAGTTCATGTTCGCATTGGTGAATATTTTTCCTGTTTTTGTGTTCATATATGGGCCGGTATGAATTGATCGGCATGTACCGCATCGGCTATCATTGCATTTGGACACAGTGAATGTTTGATTTTTGTGGTATCGCGATGGGTACTAAAGCTGCACCAGCCCTTGCGAACCTCATAATGTTTTTTTTTTAAATTATCATTATATGAAATCTCACGCCAGAAATTTGGACACCTTTTCCACATCTATTTAATGGATAACTGGAAAAGATACTTGGATGATTGTTTCATCATATGGAAGGAATCCTATGAAAAACTTCTAGAATTCAAATCCATACTTAACAACATACATCACAGCATTCAATTCACTATGGAATTCAGCAAACATCATCTCCCTTTTCTTGATCTATTAATTATAAAAACGCCTAATAACCAAATCACAACCGACATCTACCACAAACCTACAGACTCAAAACAATACCTCCTTTTTAGCTCATGCCACCCAAAGCACACCAAGATAAATATCCCATTTAATTTAGCTAAAAGAATTTGCACCATTGTCTCTGACCCAACCACTCGAGAAATACGCTTACAAGAACTCAAAAAACACTATTACAACGCCAATATCCCTCCATACTCATAGATCTTGGAATAAAGCGTGCCAAGGAACTTGACAAAAACACACTAAAAACCAACCAACACAATAACACACCCAACCCCAAAATATTTCTATACATCTCCACCCACAAGCCCAAAAACATCGAAGCATACACCACAATCAAACAAAACCTCCCCTTACTCACCACAGACCCGAAAATGAACAATATCATCAATACACACAAAATCCTTAAATGCAAAATGCAACACAAATCTTTGAAAACACTATTAACTAATGCCAAACTACATACACCACTTCCACCCCCATCAGTTAAAAAATGTGCACGCCCTAATTGTGGTACCTGCCCCTACCTACTTGAGGGCTCTGAATTTACCTTCAAACGAGGAACAAAGTTTAAAATCAAAATCAATTTCTCTTGTTCCTCTGGTAACCTCATTTATGTCCTCACATACGCAGGTTGCCAAAACTTCTATATCGGACAGACGAGCCTCCCGTTGCGTTGAAGAGTAGCAGTCCATAAAGAACAAATAAATCTCCCTCAATACCGCCAAATTCCACTCAGTGGCCATATAGACTCTTGCGCCAGAAACAAAAACCCTAAATTCCTTATATTCCCTTTCTATCAATGTAAAGACAGAATGTCCACACAAGAAAGAATCAACAAGGAGAATCTTTTCATAGAGAAATTCCAGCCATTTCTTAACACACATACCCCTCAGTGACCTTATTTCTCTAGGAACAGACATAAACTTCCTGTTGAAAAAGAGTTCATAACTCCAACTAAAAACATTTGTCTCCCCTTACACACACTTCCTGTTTTGATACCACACTTCCTGCTTAACACAAACTTTTAACCCTTTTTTTAAACCTAACACAACTCTCAATTCTCATGCATCCTTATTTTTCCAACCATTATATACATGAACTACCATTGAATTTCAAAAGCTCAAAGACAATATAATGTATTGGTATATTTATTTTTCTATATATAATTTTTTTAATATATTATTTTCTTCATTTTGTACTTTTTTATAAAAAACATTTTCATTCTCCTTCTTGAAAATTTGCTTCACAATGAAAGCCGGTTAGAAATCTTTATTAAAATATGCTTCCAGCTTAGCATTCTGCCTTATTTTTCATTTTCCTATATATATATATATATATATATATATATATATATATATATATATATATATATATATATGTATTATGTACACACACAAACCCACACACATACATACTAGACTTACTACCCAGCGTTGCCTGGTAATGTATTCACGGAATTGTTTACCACTTTGTAGAATGGGAATTAATGGTACTTATGCATATTTATATATTTAACCTAACTTCTGAACTTATATAATTGAAACTATCCAAATCCAAACAATAGTAATCAATTTAATGTCTGAAGAAAATTGTGAGTATGAATGCAATGGCTGAAAGGATATTGATATTGTTTTCTGTAATAAAGAATAGAGACAACTTTACCCCTTGGTTATTTAAAAGAGAACATATTTTATGACAGCATTTCTGGTAGATCCGCCTTCCTTCAAGAATACTTTAACATTTTCATTCCTTATTCTCCGGCTTAAAGGCACATACAGCAGGCCATGCTGGAATATTGGCTTTTCAAGATTTTTTAAAGACATTCTGCACGGTCCGTCCTTGTGCTTTATGTATCGTAATTGCAAAACATGACTGTATTGGGAGCTGGGTTCGCTGAATAGGTATATCTTCACCTTCTGATGTATTAAGTTTAATTCTAGGAATCATAACAATGTCATTTTTGAATGCACCAGCATTGACCGTTGCTAGATTAGCTTCTCGTACATTTCTTGTACAATCATCCGTGTTCCATTGCAAAGCCTTGGAGGATTTAAGTTTCTCATTGAAATTTTAGAAGATCCTCTCTTCAGTTCAAGTGGTGGTAATCCTGACAGTTCAAGTGAATTAAGGAATTCTAAAGGAAAATGAGTAACATTAGCTTCTTCACTCACAGCATTGAATGAAGGGTATTCTTTCATTGTTCCTAGGAATGATATGATACATTCTGAATTGATTATTCTCACCATTTCATTGAGAGGCACCAAGATACAATTCTTGGAGAACAAATCTGCAGGGTTGTTGAATGTTGGATAAATTAAATAAATGCATTCGGCCATAGTTCTAGTGGGCAAAACCATATCTTCAGGTAAATCGATTTCATCATCATCGTTTTTCCTAAGCCTGTCCTCTTCAACATCTAATAGGAACCTAGAATATCTACCGTCTTCCTCCCTCAATCACATATTTGTATTCAGTCTGAACTTTACGAAGCTTCTCCATAAGAAGGATGTCTTCATGCATCAGCATCATTTCCTTGTATCACAACACGTAGAAGCTGACGGAAATCACCACAGTAAACGGTTAAAATTCCACCAGATGGTTCATCCATGTTGCAAACATCACAAAGAGTGCGATCCACGGCTTCGAAGCTCTCTCCGCTAATCATTGGGCACTCATCCCTCACAATAACCTTTGTATTACGGAGCAAATTTGCCGTATCGGAATTCCATGATTCCTGAGTATCTCCATTCTCAACTCGATGCTGTCTTGAGGGTCCATGAAATAAACTTGAAGGAATTTACCTTGTTGATTTGGGTCTGGCAGTAACTGTCCAATATAGTGATGGATTTGGCCATGAATGACAACGGAGAAACTCCATGTTTCGTTTAGGAATAACTTCTTTCCCACCGAATGATGTCATTTGGAAGAGGCTGTTGTACTTCCTGAATTATTTTGCAAGATGGTCATCACTGTTGTATAAATGGATAAGTACATTTGGTAGAGGTTGTAAATTGTCAACACAAACTTTTCCTTTCATGCAGCAGAAATTTTTAGTTTCGCCTTGGAATAAGAATGCACGACAGTAAGAGCATATTTTATTCATCACATCTAACCAGTAGAAAGAGTAGATCCATTTCCTTTCATTGCTTCCTCTGACCTTCTTTTTTCCTCACCCTGTTGTTTAAGAGTCGTGCAGCTTTCATCTCAGGCGTTTCTGCAAGTCTTCTGCTATTTGTTCTTTGTCTCATATCCTGGAGACGTGCATTCCTATCGTCCTCAGTCTCTCCCTGTCTCCTTTGTTGCTTGACTATGTTATCCTGCAATCGTTCTGCCGTTATCTCAGCTATTTCATGTTGTCTTCTTGCCCTTGCTGCTTCTCAACACCTTTTGACATCATCTCTTGACCACGATGATCCTCGTCTATTTCCACGTGGCATAACTGATCAGTGCTTATGTAATATTGTATGTAATATTGTATTAAGAAAATTAAATCAAAACAACAAAGAGATTACAAATGTCAGATGAATGAAACGATAAGTAATCTCCGCAAAAAAAGAGTTCAGCGCAGGGCTGGCTATAGCCATTGATCTACTATTAAAAGTGAAGTCACGCGATGCAATAGTGCCATTAATCGGGAGAAATGATAATTTCGTCAGCCGGTATAATCGGTGATTAATTAGCATATTTCGTCAACAGAAGATGGCATCCACAGATGTTTACCGAAGTTTAAGGAGTTCTAAACAACATATCCAATTTAGGATTGATGTATCAATAATTACACGTTACAAAAAAAGAACGTATTCTTTTATTTTTTTTACTTCTTTCAAGAATTTGGCTACGGCTATGCCAAGGAAGCACTTTGGAGTATGTTTCGTAGAATGAATTGACCCCAGTTCATTCATTCTTTTTAAACTTGGTACTTATTCTATCGGTCTCTTCTGCGGAATCGGGGACATAAACACCATCACCGTTGACAAGTGGTGGTGGGAACAAACAACCCCCCCCCCACACACAAAGTACAACGCAGTGGAACTGAACCCAGCACCTTGTGGTTAGGAAGCAAGCCTCTTACAATAAAGCCACTCCTGCATCTATCTATCTATCTATCTATCTATCTATCACTCTCTCTTTCTTTCTTTCTCTCTCTCTCTCTCTCTCTCTCTCTCTCTCTCTCTCTCTCTCTCTATCTATCTATCTATAATGTGATTTTTTCAATTGTATGAACTAAAAGTCGGAGGGGGATAAACTACCTGCATCAACTTGCTATAAAAGAAGGTAGTAATTTTACCTTGTAGTTATTCTTAGTGTAAGTTTTGAAGAGTGCAGTTCGATTTTAGCAGTTATTTTTTCAAAGCTATAATGGAAGTGACAATGGAGCATATTCGGCATATTTTGTTTTATGAGTTCAATAAAGGCAACAACGCAATGGAAAGTGCGATGAATATTAATGCAGCACATGGGGATCAAACAATAAGCGTAAGCCAGTGTCAACAGTGGTTCCAGAAATTCCGAGCCGGAAACTACAGTCGAGAAGAGGTGCTTCATCTCAGAAGATCTGTAGAGCTCAACGAGGACGTCCTGCAAACCCTGGTAGAACAAAATCCCATCGTAACTGTGCGCGCGTGTGTGTGTGTGTGTGTGGATGTGTGTGTGTGTCATTATTCTCAGTAGCACTATGACCCTTCTCTCAGCCCCGTCCCCTATCCCGTTGCTGCTGCTCCTGCTCTTGAACCCAACTCTTTGTACCGTTCTTGTAACTCACTGTGTTTGTGTGTTCGCCAACGCTTCTGCCATCGTGGTAGTAGTTGTTGTTGTTACCGTTGTTGTTGGTCATGTTGATATTGCTGCGGTCGTCTGTGAAGTTAGCGTAAGTGTGTTTGTGCGTGTATATGGGTTCGTTTCCTATGTTGTTTGAGTTCGAGCAGTCCTAAACAGGAGAGTTCGAGCAGTCGTAAAATCTGAGTTAAATGCACGTAACAAGGTGTTAGCTATAAATTCCTAAGCAGTTCCGGTTGTTATTTACAGTTTCAATGTGTTGAACTAGAATATGAGCGAAATAAGGAAGATTGACAAGAAAATCCGTAAGCTGTTGACTTGCAATAAGATGCACCAACCAAAGGCAGACGCAGATCGTCTTTAGTTATCCAGAGCTCAAGGAGGTCGAGGCTTGATCCAATTTGAAATCTCCTACAAAACCACCACAATTGAACTGGCAAAATATCTTGAAACATCTAACGACTGGATGCTAAAGCTCGTTCAAAACCATGAAAGACATAAGAAGCTTCATTCTGTTATGGAGAGCAACAAATTTTCAAGTGAGTTTACGCATAATACCTAGGCTGAACAACATGAGGGAAGTGCACCAACTGTAGTTGCAACGGTGAAATCAATAGCAAAGTAAAATGCGCTTGAACAATTGGCTGATAGGTGGGAACGAAAACCTCTGCATGACAGATATGTGGCCCGTAGCAAACAAACTGATGTAGACCTGAAGCTCACCCATCAGTGGCTTCGGAGCTCAGGGCTAGAGGCAGAGAGTGAAGGCTTTATCTTGGCTGCACAAGATCAGTGCTTATTGACCCGAAACTATCAAGCCAATGTGATGAAAATGGTGTAGACCCAAAGTGCCGATACTGCAACGATGGGATAGAAACAGTCAACCACCTAATCTCTCGATGTAAGGTTTTAGCACCTGTAGAGTACAAATCAAGACATGACAGAGTTGGCCAGTATCTACATAGGAAAATGTGTCGGCATTATAAAATCAAAACTGCTGACAAATGCAAGCACTACCCTGAAGCTGTAACTGAGGGAGTAAATGGAACTATTCTTTGGGACTTCCCAGTATGTACAGACCTGACCATCAAAGCAAATAAACCAGATATTGTTGTGAAAGTCAAAAGCAATAAAGTTTGTTTATTGATTGACATGAGCATACCCTGTGAACATAATATCTCGGCAAAAGAATTTGATAAGCTCAGAAAATATAAAGATTTGCTAATCGAAATCGGAATGATGTGGCATTTCAAGACGATTACAATACCAGTGATTGTAGGAGCACTTGGAATGATCAAAAAACGAACTGAAAATTATTTAAGAATGATCTCTGGCTTACCATCCATGCAGGAAGTGCAAAAGCTTGTCTTAACTGGTACGTCACACATATTGAGAAGAGCATTGTCGAGTGTACTCTAGCTAATTTTATTAGGTCCATTCCACGAACAATTATTTGAATATATCATGCTGATATCTCTAACTTATGTCACGAGAATATTGAACTTTAAAATTTATAAAGTTTATCGTATAAATTGAAAGATATCCTACAGTATGTAAGCGTGTGTCCGTATGAAGACCTTTTGTTATTTAGAAAGCTTACTGTTCCTTTTTCTTTAAACCTCTTGTTCCATTACCACAATTAAAAAGCGTTTCAGAATGATTTACCATTAAAGCGAAAAAACAAAACCGACGTAATTTCTAGATAGCCAAATTTGGTACAGATTGATCCAGCGGTTTGGCTTTGCATAGAGGAAACACAGACCGATAGAAAGACAGTAAGAATAAAAGCGAAACAATTAGTGAATGAAAACTGAAACGAGAAAAGTGAAACTATAGTGTTATGAAAAGTGAAACTATTATATTGCTGCAAAAAAATCGGAATCAAATAGTAGATATTGTTTGGCGTCCTTGGTTTTGTAAAATAAACCTAAAAATAGAAACGGACATATTTTACAAAACTACAGACGCCAAACAATATCTACTATTTGATTCATGCCACCCAAGACACACCAAGACAAACGTCCCCTTCAACCTTGCAAGAAGGATATGCACAATAGTGTCAGAAGAAAATACTAGAGACTACAGACTACAAAAACTCAAAAACACACTAATTGACAGACACTACCCAGTCCAACTCATAGAGGATGGAATCAGACGTGCATCACAAATTAACATAGAAAACTTAAGAAAAGTTAAACACAGCAACACACATTCCCCGAAAATACTGCCGTACATATCCACATACAACCCCAGAAACAAAGAAGCCTTCACCATCATCACCCAAAACATACCAATGCTACATAAGGACCCCAAATTAAAGGAAATTTTACACACACACAAAATCATCAAAAGCCACAAACAACCAAAATCACTGAAAAAGATCCTCACAAAGGCAAAATTATTTTCCGAAACAACAGATGCGAAAGTAAACAAATGTGGTCGACCAAATTGTGCAACATGCCCAAACATTCTAGAAGGTTCAGAATTCCTCTTCAAAGAGGGACACAAATTCAAAGTTAAATCTAACTTTACTTGTGCCTCAGAAAATCTTATTTACGTAATAAGATGCTCGGGCTGCCACGAGAACTACATAGGGTCGACAGGATTATCGCTCAGACGTAGATGCACTCTGCACCGCCAGCAGATTGCATACCCAGAATACCGAATGATACCTTTTAGTGATCATATTGAGAAATGCGCAAAACAAATGCTAACACAATTTATAATCTTTCCTTTTTATCAATGTGCCATTAAAACACCAACACAGATTAGATTAAATAAGGAAACCTTTTTCATTCAAAAATACAAACCCAAACTTAACCATTGCTAACACATCTAAATAAGGAAATTCATCACCCCACTGAGAAAAAAATGAAAAAAATTTAGAACAAAACCATGGTAAATTAATCAAATTCTACCATCTCCTAGATTTCGATTATCTCCCCTATACCGGAAGAAATCCCTAATTACCTCCCCCTATCTAGAACTCTTCTTTTTCAGACTGGAGCGAACACGTTACAATGAAGTAGAGAAATTTGAAAAGACAACACGAAACCGGTTATTTCTCAAAATACAATGTTTATATACCAAAAAGATTTTCTAACATTTTTCTGACATAATTTAAATATATACTTTAACCATGTAACACAAGCCTTCTGTAGTTTTTTCACTCTTATTATCTTTTATACATCCAACCACGTGCTTTCACATACCAACTTTCTCACACACACACACACACGCACACACACGCACACACACACACACACACACACACACGCACACGCACACACACACACACACACACACACACACACACATATATATATATATATACATACAGGGTGACCCCCCCCCACAAAAAAGCAACTCATAAAAATTTTATTAAATCCTACAAAGGTCCAGCAAATTTCTTGAAATTTGGTGGACTTAAACTTTGGCGTACGATCATTCAATTTGCATAAAAGTCATGTTCTTTTCAAAATATTCTCCAAATGGCATATGCCGCGCAAACACTTGCCTACGTCACTCAAAATTGTCAATTAATCGAACACATCCCTCTTTGGGGATTTCCCTCATTTCTGGCATGTTTGCTGCCTTCAGTTCACCAATCGTTTCAAGGTTGTTCTGGTAAACATTATCCTTGAGATACCCCAACAGATAAAGATCTGGGGTTGGAGTCGGGGGTTTCAAGTCCAGTGAATGCGGTACCCACTCAACGTCACACTTCCTGCTGATCAGTCTCTCCTGAAATCGGTCTCTCAGCCAGGCTAGGGAGTCATTTAATGCGTCGGGGTGGCCCCATTTTGCTGAAACCACTGTTCATCACGATCTACCCCTCGGCGTCGTTTTATTCAAAGTTTTATTCAAAGATTTGTGGGCTCTGTTTTTTTTGTGTGGGGGGGGTGCCCTATATATATATTTATTTATCTGTGTATCTACACGCACGCGCGCATATATTTGTGATCGGGTATGTTTTAAAAGTACCAAATCCGATGAAACAACTGAATTTATAAAAATTCTGTTACTACATAATCATAATCTTTCACGTCTAAATCTCTTTAAAGGAGTGAATTTAGGAAACGTTTCCAAAAAATAGTCAAAAACAAAAATAATTACCGAAATTAGAGGAGGTGACAATAAAATTAAAATATCAAAATTTACGATAATTTTGTTTTTTCTTTGCTCAAACACAATCTTGCTTATTTAGTACATAAAACAGGAAAATCTTTCGAAGACATGTCAAATAAAAACAAAAACAAATTCTAAAAATGAAAAAAAATCAAATAATGAAATAGGTGTAATTTTTTTAAAAATCATAATCTCCATTATATAAAACAAATTGGAAGAAATTACAGACTTTGGTGAACTAAATGATATCGAATCGAATCATTTCAATATGATTATCACACACACACACACACATTGGTATTTAACAGTGAAACCCGGGTTTGATAAAACCATGATAAAATAGTGCGACTCTTTCTATCCAAGCAGTTTTTCAATCCAACACGCGCTGTATTTTTTTTAAAGGTTTATCGGTTTTGAGTACCACCATTAAAAACGAATTATTTCACGCCTTTCGAAGTTTCAAACTCCTATGACCTATATATATATATATATATATATATATATATAATATAATATGTGACAATTATTCGGTTGCCATAATAAGACTCCGAGTTTTGGATGTCGGGGCAGAAACCTGCTCCGACATCTCTTCACTTATCGAGGCATGCCTCGATAACTGAGAAGATACCGGAGTAGGTTTCCACCCCGACATCCGAAACTACTCGGATTTTTATTATGGCCACCGAATAATTGTCACATATTATATTACAGATAAATTCCTCTATTTACATAATATCGAGGTCTCTTTCATTCTTTTGTTGTCCTACCATTACTATATATATATATATATATATATATATATATATATATATATATATATATATATATATATATATATAAATATATTAATGAGGGTAGAAATTTATATTAATCAATTAAAACCAGTGGTCTAGCATATTAAAAAAATCCGAAGATTAAAATT
Source organism: Octopus bimaculoides (assembly GCF_046866305.1). Classification (NCBI taxonomy): domain Eukaryota; kingdom Metazoa; phylum Mollusca; class Cephalopoda; order Octopoda; family Octopodidae; genus Octopus; species Octopus bimaculoides. The sequence goes on from NC_142930.1 coordinate 70,522,025, forward strand.
ATACAAAAATAAGAGGAATGACCAGCAAATGTGGATTCCTAAATGCTAGAAATAGATGCCGAATCATCTAACCACGAAGAAAATATGTTCTCAGTAGAAAATTTAGCGACACAACAGACTGTTTTAGTAAATCTCTTCAGAATGCGAAAAATAGATTGATACATCGGTCAGGATATACACACAAACATAAATATATACACATATGAAAGTACCCAATACATTGTTGAATTTCATAGAACTGTGTCTCACCCCGTTAATAGAAAATACAAAATTCATCTTGTGAATTACACTACACTAATCTTGGAATTGTCAATGCAAGCCCAAATACTTTCTCTTGAAAGCATACCCTCCTGAGACATGATAAATAGAAATTAGTATCAAAGATCCTCGTGATACTTGAGTACCACAACGAACACAAATTTAAGTTATTAGTGATTTCTACTAATTTACTGATGAGTACATTTGACTGGAAGGCAGGTGAAAGGAATTATGGTTCTGATGATGTATAATCCTATTTGCCGTAGATATGATAAACATAAATCTGGCTCTACACAACACTTTTAACACAAAAGTTTATTGAATAACTGTACGTTTTTGCGCTATAAAACAAACACAAACATCATGCTACCGCTTCACTAGAGCTGAGCACCCTCAATTTACACAAATATTACATAAATTCGTAATGAACAGTTCATTGAAAACTAATCCAGATCCACCAAAACAGTCTACTTAAAAACAAACATCGAGTGGCTGGAAGATGTAATAAACTATGTTCGATGGGATACATAAAATAATAAGATACAAGCAAAAATAGGAACAATGAAAATTTTGTTAAAGATTGAAAAACGTTTAAATTACACGATCGTATCCAATTATTTATTTCATGATGAATGTCAGAAACCTGCAGATATGGGTAAATACAACGAATTTCATTACGTTGTCATAACTGGATGTAATGCGATGGAATACGTTTTATTGCAAGCAAAAATGTAAACATAAATTTAAAGTACAAGTAAAAATAGTTTGATATTAATCATCATTACACTGCAAAACACAACAACTATCAACCTCTGCATCAATATATATATCTGATGTATTGTTAAAGCCTACATTGACACATGGATTGTTGTGATAATACATACAATCTGTCCACTCGCATGATTTCCATCTGTAACCAAAAGATTTGCAAGTGTATTTTGTTTCACAAACATAATATACTGACGATTCATGGGTAAAACTGACTTTGTAATTTTTCAGCCGAATATCTGTATGTGAACAGCGTGGTTCTGGGGTCAATATGCCATTTTGACACATCACATTCTTATTTGAGTTCTTCACATAACAAAGTTGACATGAATAAGTAATATTCGTGTTTTCTGTGACTGTGCTGCCAAACGGAAGATATTGTAAAGTGTCTGAATTTCGGTAGCCATATATGCCAAACTCGCGTAATAATTGACAGTTCTTTACACATCGTGGAAGTTTTACACTTCACGTTCCATTTTCTAAACAGGTTCTTTTAGAATCTCCCAGCAAAGTTTCTCCTGCTGAGCAGCTATATTCAATAACTGAAAAATTATGTGACAAAATAAAATTTAATCCATGTAGTTTCTCAATTTTACAAGTTTTTATGCACTTTATGTCTGGGTACCATTAACCTAACAAGCACTGAACGATTCCAAATGAGACAGGAATGAAAGATCGTTTGCACGAATATAACAGTTTCTCTCCTTGATTGATTAAGGTTCTTGGTTTTAAAATTGTACCTTCAGAAATAGTCACAACTCTGCCAGCAATTTCAGGTACAAAGCAACTCAAAGTGCAAACAGGTGTCGGAAAGTTCCAGCTACCGTCTCGAAGACAAGTTAATACAGATTCACCTTTCAGATTATATGGTTTTAAGCAACTAAAAGCAACTGTTTCGTTAACTTTAACTTCATTTGTATTGTTTATATTGCCATGTTTGGGTGGTTGCAGTGGGAGACATTTAACAATTTCACAAACTGGTGGGAGAGACAACCACTGCTGATTTTCTTGACACCGCATTGAATTGTTTCCTCGCAAAAAATAACCAGAAACACAGGAAAAGTGAATAACAGAGTTATATGTGTATGCAACATTTATCATGAAACTGTGCAGGTTTATGAAAAATGGGACAGGTTATTAACTTACATTTTTTATCTTCATACATCCATTTACCATTCCAACAAATAATATATGCCGTATTCTCTACGCTTGCTTCAAAATAGCGGTTGCACTTTTGTTGCAGGTATATTTTTTCCTCTTCTCATTTTAAGGTATATTGTATTCGACTGTTGTTCAATTTCGGTAAAGGACCACAGTTTAGAATATTTGTCATTTGGTCAAAAAACCACCGAGAAAAGTTTTTGTCGTTTGAGGTCGAATTATTGAATTCCGACACAATCTTTATCATAACCTTTCCAAATGTATTATTTTCACTCTGCACCGTGAATAAGACAAAGAAAAAAGAAATAAAATGTACTGGATATCATTCTCCCAGTTTTGTCTGTCATAAAGTGTAGTCGCTTGTTCACTTTAATTCTAATATCTTCTTGGGCAGCCTTTTATACTCTCATTAACCCTCTTTTCCTCCAGTCAGCAATAAACAATTTCGTTGAGTTTTATTTTGAAATTGAGACATAGTTGATTAGACAGAGAATAGGGTGTATGAAAAAAAAAATGTAAGTAGGTGGGGTTTTGCTTCACACACATACACACACACACACACACATATATATAAACATATATAACTCTTTTACTCTTTTACTCTTTTACTTGTTTCAGTCATTTGACTGTGGCCATGCTGGAGTACCGCCTTTAGTCGAGCAAATCGACCCTGGACTTATTTTTTGTAAGCCTAGTACTTATTCTATCGGTCTCTTTTGCCGAACCGCTAAGTTACGGGGACGTAAACACACCAGCATCGGTTGTCAAGTGATTTTGGGGGGACAAAAACACAGACACAGACACACACACACACACACACACACACACACACACACACACACACACACACACACACACACATACATATATACGACGGGTTTTCAGTTTCCGTCTACCAAATCCACTCACAAGGCTTTGTTCGGCCCGAGGCTATAGTAGCAGACACTTACCCAAGGTGCCACGCAGTGGGACTGAACCCAGAAGCAAGCTTCTTACCTCACAGCCACTCCTACGCCTATATAAGTGTATATATATATATATATATATATATATATATATATATATATATATATATATATATATATATATATATATATATATATATATATATATATATATATATATAAATATATATATATATATATATATATATATATATATATATATATATATATATATATATATAAATATAGATATATATATATATATATATATATATATATATATATATATATATATATATATATATATGTATATATATATACACACACACACACACACAGAGTGAAAGAGAGAAAGAGTGAGAGAGGCATACACATAGAGAAGCACTCACACGTATGTGTATGTGTGCGTATATATATATATATATATATATATATATATATATATATATATATATATATAGAGAGAGAGAGAGAGAGAGATAGATAGATAGATATGCAGGGCAGGGAATCGTCAATTAGTAATAAAATTAATAATTAACAATTTTGCCGGGTAGCTCAGTATGAAAAAACCTTTTCGGTAAAAAACTTTTATAATCATAAATATATAGGGATTGACAGTTTTGAAATCAGTAGTTCTTTGACTGCTATTTCTGAATTCTCAGTATGTTGGAGAAGCAGGTTACTGTCAATCCCTATATATTTATGATTATAAAAGTTTTTTACCGAAAAGGTTTTTTCATACTGAGCTACCCGGCAAAATTGTTAATTATTAATTTTATTACTAATTGACGATTCCCTGCCCTGCATATCTATATTTTAATAATACCTCTAAGGTGAATAGTTAAACCGCAGGAAGTTCGTACGGGTCTCTTTTCTATGCGGGACTATTTATGATGCACACTGAATTGAATTCATTAGGGCGAGGGATTTTGAACTCACTGGCCGATAAATTTCTTAACGTCTTCCTCACGTGGTATTGATGTTCACATGGTCAAAATTAACGTGAGTTATTTAGACATTAACAAATTTATTAGAATATTTAGCTGAAGATCAGAATCGAGTATTCTTTACTCTTAACTGTGAAACGATCGTACTAAATTAACTAAAGGCAGGTGGTTTTTTTTACTCTTCTCTACTGTTTTTTGTTCTGTGTGTATCAAAAATATCGCTATCAATCTGGAGTAATAATTTGTAGTTTTGAAATCAGTAGTTCTTTGACTGCTATTTCTGAATTCTCAGTATGTTGGAGAAGCAGGTTACTGTCAATCCCTATATATTTATGATTATATATATATATACATATATATATACGTACATAATTATAAATTAAAGTAAAAATACATTACGGAGGATATAAACAACTAATA